>NC_060270.1:70767808-70931608 GCF_021613505.1 Equus quagga
CCCTTCAGCCTCTGGCTTTCCAGGGGTCCATCTCTCTGCGGGGTCCCTTCAGCCTCTGACTTTCCAGGGGTCCATCTCTCTGCTGGGGCCCTTTGCCCCCACCCCCAACCCCCGCAGCCCTTGTGGATGGGGTTCCTTTCGAGGAGGCTCCAGGCGGTCTCCTCACCTCGCGACCCACATCTGGTCCACGGGAATCAGGCAACTTTCCCTCTGGGACAGGGCAGCGTTGGCGCAGCGCCACCCTGACTGCTCAGACCAGTCCTGATGTTTCCCCCAAACATTTAAAGGCACAAAGAAAGCTCCCCTGAAGCTCTTCTAGCTCACCTTGAGGTGAGGGGGGGGACCTTTCTCCCCTCCCCAGGGAAGGGCACTTGGCGGTGGGAACACACAGCCCTCAGTCAACCCTCTCCACAGAAACCCCGCTGACCTGTTGAAAGGCTGGGACTGGGAAAGGGCTAATGCGGATGGAGGAGTGTCCCACTTTCTGAGCTTGTCCTGCGTGGAGTCTCAGCACCTTGTGTAGATGGGGGGGCTTCTTGACACTGACTATTTTGTTCTCTGCCTTTGAGGCCTCTGCTGAAATTTCTAGATAACAGGAAAAGTCTCTTTTAACATCCAGTTGTATATATTCTTTTCTTATGAAAGAAGTCCAAATGGGGCACAATGGGAGCTGTGGGAAGAGCGTATTTAGCTGGGTCTGAGGCAATCAGGAAGGGCTTCAAGGAGGAGGAGCCACCTAGCAGGGTCTCACCCAGTGCCGCTCAAACTTTGAAGTGCCTATGATTCCCTGGGATTGAATTAAAACACAGATTTGGCTTCAGTGGATCTGGGTTGGCCTGAGCTTCTGCATTTCCCAAGGCTTCAGCCAATGTCCTCACATGCACTTTGAGCAGAGAGGGTCTGGAAGGACATGTGGGAGGTGCTCTGGGCCTTTGAGGAAGGTGGAAGGAGGTGGGCACTGCAGGGGAGGGGCTCAGGGCCTCGCAGCACTGCCCTTGTGGGTTCAGCCTGTGGGTGAGGGACTAAAAGGGACCACAGCACGCTGGTGGACGGGGATGGCAAGTTGACAGTAGATGAAGTTCCAGAAGGGTCCTACTATGCCTGTCAAAACTAGAACAGGAAAAACAGGCTGTGTGGGTTCCATTTGTGTCAGATCTTGTAAAAAAACACTTTATGAGCTAGCCTACATAATTGCATTTCACAAAGGCGTGTGAACATTGATTACTCAGTGAATCTGATGGCTTGACTCAAAATGCCCTAGACAGACGCATCCAAATCTTACTCTGCACAATGGCCAGCTGGCACTGGCTCCCTGTAGTTCACACAACTCCCACACACAGGAGGTGTGAGTCACCTGATAAAGGTTTACTGTCCCAGTGTAACATCTAGTAGAAGGTCAACAGATCATGTAGCCTAACTTTGACCGTGGGAGGCAGAATGTCAGCCCCTCAAAGATGTCCATGCCCTGACCCTCAGAACCTACGAATGTTACCTTACTCAGCAAAGGGACTTTGCAGACGTGGTTAAGTTACGGACTTTGAGATGAGGAGATTATCCTTGGTTATCTGGGTGAGCCCACCCTAATCACATGAGTCCTTAAAAATGGAGAGCCATTCCCAGCTGTGGTCAGAGGGAGAGATGTGACAAAGGAAGAAAGACCAGGGAGATGGCAGCGTGAGGAGGAGCCTTGTTGCTGGTTCTGAGACGTAGGGGGCTATGCACAAGAACCAGAGAGAGGCCTCTAGTCACAAAGGATAACCCCCAGCTGACAGCCAGTGAGGAAATGGAGACTTCAGTCCTACAACCTCCAGGAATGGCATTCTGCCAACTGCACGAACAAGAAAATGGATCCTCCCCTCAAGTCTCCAGAAAAGAACAGGACTCTGCGGCCATGTGGGGACCCATGTCAGGCTCTGACCCACAGAGCTGTATGGTCATAAATTCTGTTGTTTGAAGCTGCTAAATTTGTGACAGCAGCAATAGAAAACTAATACCCCGCCAGGAATGACTTCCCCTTCCTTGTTAGTGGAAGGCCCGTGCCTGATGCCGAAAGCTAACTTCCTGAAGTTGTCACACCCAGATGCTGAGAGCTTCCCCAGAAGCTGCTGTTTTCTGAGAACAATGAGTTGCTTGCAAATCTGAGAGAACAGGATGACAAATCCACTTCGCCCCAGACGGCAAGGGGGTCCTGGAATACCTACCTTTATTCTCCGTGGCTCCCTGGCTGGCTCTTTTGGCTTTCCAACTTTGTCCAGAAAGCCATCTCAACTCTTCCTATAGAGAAAAGCTGTCTGGCCAGAGCACCTGAAGTCACCGCCTTCCTCCCTCACTGCCCAGATATCTCACTGGCACCTTCACTAGGCCCTCGGGCAGTGAGAGCAGGAAGGGATTTGGAGCTGGTCCGTGTCATTTCACGTGGAAGGAAGAAGGGAGGGGAAAAAGGAAACTGAGGCCAACTGCCCGAGAATCCCTCTTCTGGGGTGGGCCTGGCTGACAGGATCGCAAGGGACGTGGTGACATCGAAATGAAGAAGGCGAGGAGAGTTGAGAGGAAGGAAATTGGCCCCAGTCAGCCAAGAGGGCATCCCCGAGGGCTCACGAAGCCGTTAGGGCCTCTGTTCCCACTGGGTCAGAGAGACGGGTGCCTGAGAGTCAAGCAGCCGAGACGGGGGCGCTGGAACTGGCACTTCAGTCTGCTTCTGTCACCTCCCAGCAAGGGACCAGGCAACCAAGGTCACACACCAGATAAACAGAGTTTCTGGACCTCAAACTGAGCACACATCATTAGGCCAAAATAGTCACCGTCTTCCACGAGTCGTAAACGTGTGTTCCAAGTTATTAACTGTACACGCTGCTTCTATGTGTAAAGATTGTTTTCTGAAGGTTAACATCTAAACAAATCAATGAAAGTCAACCCATTAATTTTTTCAGTAAATGAGAAAATTCAACTTTCTTTCTTTCTCTTCTCTCTCTTCATTTAAAACATGCTTTCTAGCCTGTTTGTGAGCTGAAATTTCAAAGCATTAGATAGCTGTCTACTTTTTCCCTTTTGGGCTGACAACGGGAGGCTTGCTACTTCGTGGGGATTTACACACTTTGTGGGAGGTCTGATTGCCCCTATGGCAGAGTAAAAAGCAGCGGAGGGGGAGGCCGCTTTGGCTGGGAGTCAGAGAAGCCTTGACACTGGGGTTTGTGGGGCTCCAAAGGGCCTCAGCCACATAGACCTCCCTGCCCTGCTGTGCCCACTGCAGCTCCTGTTAGGAGCCGCCCGCACCCCCAAAAGACTGTCCTTGGTTGCTGAACTATTCAAGTGATGACTTCAACAAAGAGTCATTGATTGTCTACAGTGGGCTGGGTGGGAGAGTTTGACAAGAGGGGCTCTTCACCGTAACCCTTATCCCTATTGGCTCTTGACACTACCCCCGGACCCCAATTCTACTATACCTTCCAGCCTGACATAAGAAGCGGCTTCTCCTAGCCTCTGACCTCTTCTTTCTTCCAGGGTCTTTTTTTTTTTTTTTTTTGAGGAAGATTAGCCCTGAGCTAACATCTGCTGCCAATCCTCCTCTTTTTGCTGAGGAAGGCTGGCCCTGAGCTAACATCTGTGCCCTTCTTCCTCCACTTTATATGTGGGATGCCTACCACAGCATGGCTTGTCAAGTGGTGTTATGTCTGCACCCGGGATCCGAACCGGCGAACCCCGGGCCGCCAAAGCGGAACGTGTGCACTTAACCACTGCACCACCGGGCCTGCCCTCCAGGGTCTATTTTGATCCTCCTCCTTGGCTCAGTAAAGGCATGGAGAATTCCAGACCAGTCTTACAGGCAGTCACCCCCCTCCCCCACCCTGGCCTCAGCCTCAGGGCCAGGGCAGGATGCTGGCCTACTAACAAAGCGCTTGGAGCTTCCGTCCAGGTTCTACAGGGATGGCAGCAGACGGCGCTCTCCCTGGGGGACTGAGTCCAAACACCTGTTCCCTGGCTCAGCAGAAGCTCTCCGTCCCGGCCCTACAATGGCAGCCCTTACTTTCCATCCCTGGGGGGTCCCCTGACAGCGAGCAGGGCTGCCCATCTACCCTGAAGTACATTCCAGCCCCTGCAAAGCCAGTTTCCGCCACTCCGTGATGATTAACGCTGAAGCTCTCTTTCCACTCTGTGAAATGCCTTTTCGTGCAGTGTGTTCAGAGAAAGGGCTCTGCCCTCTGCAGTGGATCGGTGCGGAAATGTGGGGAAATGGCCGCGTGTTTATTTATGTCATCCATTGTTAGCTAAGAATATCCAGGTGTTCTAATAATGGAGGTACGAACAAAGGAAGAAGTGTTGGATGGTAGAGAGGATGCTGGGCTCCGGATCAGGAAAACAAGCCCACGGGCCAAGCTGAGTGGCCTCAGCAAGTCTCCTCTAGTCTGGCCACCTAGTTTCTTCCTCCAGGGAAAAAAATGGGCCTACCAGTACTTGCTCTGCCCACCTCAAACGGATGTAATGGGAATCCAATGAGAGGATGTATGTGCATCCTGTGTTCTCGCAGGCACAGCGGCCAGAAGGACAGATGAATCCCCATCAACAGATGTCACGGCTCATGCCTCCCACCTGCTGACATGGCCTGCAGCACTCCTCCACAGTAAGCCTCACCAGAGGTGTTTTTGGGAACTCCTGGGACTGTCTTGGGAGAAACCCCACGTAAGCTTCTCTCTCAAGTCGCTGCCTGAGAGACCCTCTGTGCAACTACCTCTACCCCCAGGGGAAGCTGAATGGCAGGGTTCTTAAAGCTGCTGCAAAAACCAAGAGGTGTCAAAATGATCTGGCCCCTTTCAGACCCCTTCCCCGCCCGGCAGAATGACACTGGGAGACTGGGAGTGCTGCCAACCCCCCAGACATGCCCAGGAATCCCGGGATGCCCGAGCTTCAGGTTAGGCTCAGGGGAACATTGCTACATGGGGTGGCGGGGTGAGGGGGGCACCAGCGTCAGGCCCTGGGCTGCGGTCTTACATATGTTCCCACTGAATCCGTAGAGATGGCCCCAGAGATGGTGTTGTCCCTGTCCTCATTTCACCAAGGTCCTTCAGCTGGTAGTAGTAGACGGTAGAGCCATGTGGTGAAGGCTTGTCATTGTAGCTGCTTCACGTATGGATATACTATTGCATGCTTTCTTCCAGAAGTTTTGTAGTTTTCAATCTTGCATTTAGGTCAGTGGTCCAACTTGACTTACTCTCCGTATATGGTGCAAGGTGAGAACCACGGTTCTTTTCCTTTGTGTATGGATGTCCGATTGTGGCCGTACTTCTCACTTGGGAGGAACGTCAGGATAAGTGGCAGGACGGTTCCACCTCCCACTGTGGAAACCAAGCTGAAAGGGAAGATATTCCCCCCTCCTACTCTCTGGTTGCTCAAAATTTGACCCTTGAGGGAGACAAGCCAAGGCACAAGGTCAGTTAGGGACTATATGAGGTGGCCCAGTCGTGCAGTGACAAGTTCTCCACACCCCCCAAGTCGGCACCTCCTGCCTCCCACCTCCCACCTCCCGAGGCAGCTTCTTGACCAGCCTCGTCTCCTGGGTCGTGCCCCAGCCAGCGCCTTCCACCACTCGGGGCCTCTGTGAATTACCCATTGCTCCCCACATAAATTCCTCTTATGCTTAAGTTAACCAGAAAGTTTCTATTTGCGACCAAATTCCTGCTGCTACAAGGCAAATTCAAACCCACATATCTCTTCCTGAAAAACCCACGTGCTTTCTAAAATACCATTCATGGTGCGCTGTGAAAGCTCATGTACATCTAAGACACAATTATTATGATGATGCATTAAGTTAAACAATATCCTTGTGAAATAAGTGGCAGGATGGTGGTAATTCTGGAAGAAAGTAAGCTCAAACCATCAAGGTCAAATGCTCTAAATCTCCGTACTTACAGAGAGGTTCAAAAGGAAAGGAGCTACTCAAGTCAGGAAAACAACAGTGTAAATGGGAAGCATCCAGCTGGGTATCGGGATTCCACCACCTGTTCTCCAAATAACTGAATGCCGTTGTGATTTTTAAAAAATTCCTTCATGGTTTATGTATGGTCACAGTCACGGAACCTAGAATTTTAAAGCCAGAAATCACCTTAAAAATTGTCTACTGTACTCACCACATTTTATTTTTCATTTTTTATTCATTTATTTATTTTTTCAGGAAGATTAGCCCTGAGCTAGCATCTGCCACCCACCCTCCTCTTTTTGCCGAGAAAGCCTGGCCTTGAGCTAACATCCGGGCCCATCTTCCTCTACTTTATGTGGGACACCTGCCACAGCATGGCCTGACAAGCGGTTCATAGGTCGCACCCAGGATCTGAACCCTGGTCTGCCAAAGTGGAACGTGTGAACTTAACCACTATGCCACCGGCCTGGCCCCATACTCATCTCACTTTATAGATAAGGAAACTGGTACCAAGTTAGATTGAAAGATTTTTCTAACATCACATGCCAAGGTAGTAACAGAACCAGAACTAGAGGGAGGTTTTCTTCCACATTGACACATGGGAAAGGACGATGAAATAGTTCAAAAATTCAGAGGGAAACCCCTCTACACAGTGGGAAACTAGATTATTAGTTTAATTATCTAATAAATCAAATTACACACTTTCTCTAGTCTTTTTGTCCCTGTGAAGTCACAGGTTCATTCTGAGAACGATGCCGCGGGATGTGCCTGCTCTTTCCTCTGTTCCTATTGAGGAACCATCCAGGTCAACCTCACCGCCCGCAGTCCCCTGGAGTGTCCTGGGGCCCACACTCAAGTGAATGAAGCATTTCAGACAGCCAGGGTGCCTCTGGAGTTCTTCTTGGAAGTGTACGTTATCCCGCAATCACACAGGCTTTCTCACATGTATTCCTGCAGAAGAGCGCTACGCTCTGGTGGCATCTTTGCACTGTGGCACTATGGTGTTACCTTACAGAAACCATTCAGGTTAGCTCCCAGACAAAAAGGATGCTGAAGAAATGCACCAGAAGACCCATGGTTCTTGAAGTTAGAGGACGTCCTAGACAGCACTGACCCGGCTTCCCTTTCATGGAGGAGCCACCCCTCCAGCAGACCCTCCACAACCACCTGAGCTTCCTGTGGACCAAGATGGGAGGCCACCCACCTGGTGCGGTGTGATGCAAATCTGAGGAAGAATGAGGTCACTCAGTCTGTAGTGATGTGGAAAGTTCTCCAAGATTCACTGGGGGAAAAAAAGCAAGTGTGATCATTTGATCACATTTGTGTAAAAATAAACATTTGGGATGCGGCAAAATGCACAGAGACAACTTCTGAAGAGACACGTAAAAGCCTGAACAGCATCTGCTCCCGAGGAGTGGGACTGGGATAGCAAGAAGGGAGACTTCACCTTTCACTTAAAATGTCTCTGTAATGTTTACAGGAATAGCAACAAAAGCTAGGAGCACATGCTACCTTTATAATAAGAAATAGAAACTACTTTTTAAAAAATCCAGTTTCCAGGGCATTATCCCCGGATCTGGGGTGGGTGGGGCGTGGAGATTCTCCTGTGTGGCCAGAGTTGAGAAACACTGGGTTAAGGCATTAAGTTCCCATTAATGTATTAAGGAGGAGAGGTGGTGTGTTTTGGTGTTATCTCAGTATGAGTCACTCTATCATATTAGCTCCTGGGGAAAAAAGATGCTGACAAAATTCAGCAGAAGACCTGTGTGGTGTGTCTCATGGGACAGAAGTGAGTTGCTCAAGGAGGGTGTCCCAGGGGCAGCCAGAGGGCACTGGGGTTGATGCCTGTTTTAGTCAGCTCAGCTGCCACAACAGAATACACAGACTACACAGCTTAAACAACAGAAACGTATCTTCTCTGGAGGCTGCAAGTCCCAGATCAAGGGCCTGCAGTATTCACTTTCTGGTGACAGCTCTCCTCCTGGCTTGTAGAAGAAGAATGCTACGTGGCCTTTCCTCTGAGTGTGCATGGAGAGAGACAGCAAGGTCTCTTGTGTCTCTTCTCATAAGGCCACTAATCTTATGGGATCAGGGCCCCACTCTTATGACCTCATCGTGCCTTAATTACCTCCTTAGGGGTCCCATCTCCAAATACAGTCACACTGGGTATCAGACCTTCAACATATGAATCTGGGAGGGACACACAAACATTCAGTCCATAACAATGCCCAAGAAGTGGAAAAGAGAGACAGGGAAGACAGGCCAGCCACAGGGTCAGGCTCAGAGGCCTCACTTTGTCCCCAGAGCCAGCCCTGTTTTTCTGCTCTCCCTACCACCAAGAAAGGACTTGTAGCTTCGCAACCCACAGGCAATTAGGATATTTGTTTTATTTGGAAGCCCCCAAATTATGTTTAAAAATAATTCTGGATTTCTTAGGAAAGACAGATTGGGAGAAAACATCTGGAATGAAATAAACCCACAGACCATTTATGCAGACCAAAAGAGAAAGAAAAAAAACCCATTTCAAATTATGCTGTTCTTAATGATGCCAGGAAAGATGTGACTGAGGAGAGAGTGGACGGGAACAAACTTCTAAATGATTGTTGGAGAAGGTGGAGGAAACCAGTGCGGGTGGGTCTGGGAGCACTTTGCTCTCACATTATAGAAGGAAAGAAGTTTCATTTCAGTAACTTTGAGTCTTTCTCAAAAAAGTAACTTTTGTGTGTGGTTCTAAATTACAGACTTGAGTCAACTCTGAGGATCTTCACACAAGATTGGTATCCAAGTTCCCCTCCTCCCAGCAGACCTGGCTACTCAGTCTGTCCCGCTCCCACTGATGCTGGTTGTCCTCCAAGAGTAAGTAGGTTTTCAGTAGACGTTGTTCTCAACGGCAGTGTTGGGGACTGACATTGTGATATAATAAATATACATTTGGTCTTTGCCCCGGTTCCTGGTACAAGAGCTTCTAAAATCCTTGGAATCTCTTGAGTGATGAGGGTGCCTTTGCTATACTAATGAGATGACTCTTGGCTGGGGGGCTCCTAGACAGCTGCAAGATGGAGGCCTGAAAAACAACCATGTGATTAGAAGTTTGGAAATTTCAGCCCCGTCCTTGGACCTCTAGGGAGGGGAGAAGGGCTGGAGATTAAGTTAATCATCAATGGTCAGTGATTTAGTCAGTCATGCCTACATGAAGAAACCTTCATAAATGCCCCTAAATCACAAGGTGCAGAGAGCTTCTGGGCTAGTGAACACATGGAGGTGCTGGGAAGGTGGCATGCCCAGAGAGGGCATGGGAGCTCCACGCCTCACACCATGCCTTATCCTGTGCATCTCTTCCATTCGGCTGGTCCTGAGTTGTAACCTTTATAATAAACCACTAACAGTAAGTAAACTATTTTCCTGAGTTCTATGAGCCATTCTAGCAAGTTATCCATGGAGTTGTGGGAACACCCTATTTATAGCCGATCAGCCAGAAGTATAGGAGGCTGGTGACTTGCAAACGGCATCTGAAGCGAGGGGACTGAGCCCTTAACCTGTGGGGTCTGACACTAACTCCAGGTTGTTAGTGTCAGAATTGAGTTAAATTGTAGGACACCCAACTGGTGTCCGGAGAGGTGGAGAGTAGGTTGGTGTTGGGGAAAAACACACACATTTGGTGTCAGAAGTGCTGGAATGTAAACACAGCCTATAGTGCTTCTGCATGTCCAACGTACTGAATTGACAAGGGACTG
This sequence comes from Equus quagga, assembly GCF_021613505.1. Lineage (NCBI taxonomy): Eukaryota > Metazoa > Chordata > Mammalia > Perissodactyla > Equidae > Equus > Equus quagga. The sequence goes on from NC_060270.1 coordinate 70,777,454, forward strand.
ACCTCTGCAAGAACTCTTCCAGAAGGACTGATGAAGGATCCCCAAAGTAACAAAGGCAATTCCTCGCTGCAGATCGGCTTATCTCGGGTGGGGACAGACCTTCACTGAGAGCCCGCTGTCTTAATGGTCTGTGTCGATTCCTTTAGGAGGGAAGACAGCAGGAGGGAACCAGCATTGCGCAGCGTCTGTTAGGGACCTTGGAGAAGTTATGTCTCATATTCTCGATCAGCTCTATGAGGTTGTTACTATCGTGCACATTTCACAGATACTGAAGTTGAGTCCCAAAGAGTCTGGACTCCAGAATCAAGCAGATCCAGCTCCTCCAGCCACTAGGTGCGACTTTTGGCAAGTAAGTTACTTAACTCTCTCTGTTTCGGGCTCCTCATCTGTAAATGGGGGAATAATGAAATCTCCTTCATTAGGTAACTAACGGATTGGAATAATATATTATAAGGTGTTTAGCAGAGATATAAGTGCTAAGTGATTCATAAATATTAGGTATCATTATTATCGTTGTTATGATAAAAAAAGGTTAAAGAAGTTGCTCAAATTAAAATTGTTATTAAGTGCTGAAGCTGGGAATTTCATCTTTGTCTTAGTCCAAAGCACACCTTCTCCTCGTCACTCAGCACTTAGAAATAAGCTGAGGATGAAAGACAGACAGAGATGCTATGTCCTCTTCCCCTAAGGAGTATCAAAGCAGCTAAAGTTACGTATTCAGTTGATGTTACCTTCAGGTCACAGGGTTTATTTTGCGGCTTACTGGTCAGAAAGTGGGGCCGGTTCCCTGATACCTGCTGTAACACAGACCCAGGGTGAGGCCCAGGAAAATCTGGCTGACTGGGCAGTGGGCAGGGCCAGAAGCTGGGAAGAGTCTGGCAAGGGCTGGGAAAATGGGGCTGCCACAGGCCCGGTGCAGGAGCGGGTACAAGGCCTGGGCCCTCTGCCTGTGGGCTCAACAGGCTAACAGTCGGGGACAGTTTGGGGAACGTGGTCAGTCAGGCAGGCTGTAGGGGAATGTGCCCAAGTCAGCAGGCTGTGGTTGAGCTGGAAGAAAACTGTCATGCAGCTGGCAGCCAAGGGGTGGCCTGGAGCTGCGAAGGGTGGGATCCGGGTCCCTGGGGGCCCTTAGGGAGGCGGCTGGCTCTCAGCAATGTACCCACGGCCCTGGCCATTCCTAGTCTCTCCTAGTGAGGGTATAGGAGTGGGGGGGGTGAAGGCGTGTGTAAAGAACCCACATGAAAATAGGAGCCGGGCACTACCACTTCTGTGCTACAAACTTACACGCACTCAGTTCTCACCACAGGCTCATCCAGTGGCGAGTCTCACCTCTGGGATACCAAGGAGGAAACCGAGGCTCATACAAGTCAAGTAATAATGCTCAAGATCAGGGTTAGATTGTCTAATAAGCTAACCCAAAGTCTGCTTAGGATTCCTACAATTCAGGGACATCTAAAAACTTGTTTTTTGAAATAATTTTAAATTTGAATTTTCTAAGAATGCATCAAAAGAATCGTTATTGGAAAAATCAGAACTTTGTTGGACTTCCTTACAAGTATTTTTATGTCCTAAACATGCAAGGCAAAGGGTGGAAAAAGGGCCTTGTCCTCATTTTCCTCTCCTTTTTAGGGGTAGGAGGAGAGGGGGAAGCCTTTTCCAGAAAGCTTCAGCCAATTTCCTCCAACATCTCATGGGCTAGGACTGGGTCATCACACACACCCCAGACCAGTTACTGACAAAAGGAAAACAGCATCGTATTAATTGTCTGAGAATGATCACAACTTATACTATGGGGCTGGGGAAATTGACACACCATAAAATTGGGGTCTATTAGCAAGAAGAAGACAGCACCTGTTGAGTAGGCAGTCGATGGAGCTGTCACAACCTTTCAGGACACTCCAAAACTGGTGGGGAGCTAGTGAAGGATGGACTATCCATTTACCAAAGGGTTACCTTGGGTTAGGGCTTATTAACTATGATTTTTTAAAGAGAATATTAATTGACTCTCATGGAGACTCGAATCCCGTGACATAGTATTGTTAGTACTATGTTCTAACTAAAGCTTCCCCTCGACCCTGTCCTCCCTCTCTATTTCTGTCACTTGTCTCAATCAACTAAGCTCCTTGTGTCTTTACTCTGCCTCTACTTCCCACCCCTTCTTCAACTCACTGTCGTCTGCCTTCCACCCCCACCTCTTCCTTGAAACTGACTGGCAAAGGTCATGAATGAATATTAAACTCCAATCCCTGGCACACTTTTCCACCCACAGCTTACTCAGCTCCGTGGCACATGGCACAGTCACCCCCTCCCACAGTCTTGACAGGCTCTCCTCCCTCGGGGCCTGTGACCCTACTCTCTCCTCGCCCCATCCGGTCTACTGTAGGGGCCTATTCCAAATGTCAGCCTCACTCCCCAGGATTCTTTACTTCTTTTCTCTCTCCAGACACTGTCCTTATGACCTGAGCCACCACCTCAAATCTCTAACTCTGGTACAGGCTGGAGATCTGAGCCGAAGATCTGTATGTTTAATTGACTTTTGGATGGTTCTACCTAGAATTTCACAGGTACCTCAAGTCCAATTTCTTCTAAACGGGACTCATCGTCATCTCTTTTGAACCTACTCCCTTGATCTTGTGCTCCTGATCTTGGTGACGGGCACTACTACCCATCCAGACACTTGGCCAAGCCAGAAACCCGGGTCCCACCTGGGTCACATAATAAATGATTGAGTCATCTTATTTCTATGTATTTAATATCTCAAGTATCTCTGGTTTTTTGTATCCACAATTTCCAACCTGGCTCAAACACTTATCATAACACTCTGGGTTATTACGAGGGTCTGACGCTGATCTCCCCACCTTTATGCTTAACTTACCCCCCAGCCTATCCTCCACTCTCGTCGTAGTGGTCTTTATAAAACAGGCAGAAGTTCACATCTCTTTTTGTGGCTCTTTGCTGCCAACACAAAGTTCATGGCCTACAAATGCAGAGGCAGCCACCTCTCTATCCCTCTTCCTGTCCTGTCCGCTTCTTGGCTGATGCTCTCTCCGTGCCGGCTGCTGACATCACAGTGCTTTATCCTCAATGACTTGAGTTACCTGCATTTTTGTATTTTGGGCTTTTATAGCTCCATTGCGGGAGGCCACTATTAAATGTGATTAGGCTTGAGGAAACCACTAAATTTGTTTCCTTATCTGCAAAATGGGGACACTAATACTTGCTCAGAGGGGAGTCGGGGGTGTAGATTCAGTGGTGTGTGTGACAGGCATGGTCCACAGGGAGTGTCCCATCAATGCTGGCAGCTGCTGCTTAGGGAGCAGTCTTGCTCTGTGCCAGGACAGTCCCAGGGGCTTTGTGTTTCTCAGTTCCCTTGATCTTCTTTACAAGCCTTTGAGGTGAGTCTTATTACTCCCATTTTATGGATGGAGAAATGAGCACAGAGAGTTTGAGTAGTGTATTATAGGGCTTCCATAACAAAATACTGCAGACTGAGTGGCTTAAACCACAGAAATTTATTTTCTCACAGTCCTGGAGGCTGGAAGTCTGAGATGAGGGGTCAACAGAGCTGGTTTCTCCTGAGGCCTCTCTCCTTGGCTTGCAGAAGGTGACCTTCTTGCTGTGTCCTCACATGATCCTTCCTCTGTGAGTGTCTGTGTCCAATTTCTTCTATAAGGACACCAGTCCTACTGGATCAGGGCCCGCCCTAATGATCTCATTTTAACTTCATTACTTCTTTAAAGACCCGACTTCCAAATATGATCACATTCTGAGGTACTGCAGGTTAAGACTTTAACATATGAATTTGGGGGGGATACCATTCTACCCATAAGGAGCAGCTTGCCCAATATCACACAGATAGTGAATGTCAGAGAGGGGGTTTGAATCCTGGCAGGGTAGCCCCAGAAACCACACTCTTAACCACTATGCAACCCTACCTCTTCATGACCAGAGACCACTTAAATTAATCCATTTATTTTAGCTATATGCACCAGAGATCTTAGTAAATGTGCTACAAATCATTTTGGGGGACATAAAAATCTAAGGACTAATTTTTAGAATGTTGGTGTAAAGAGAATAGGGTGTCCTCAACCACAAAAAACCAACTTCTCAATAATCTGAAAGTTCTTTCTCCACTGATTTGATCCAGGAACTAATTGGTTTGATGTCATTGATATCAAAATAATTCAGACCAAAGTTAAATCTATCCTTCTGTAAATAGGGGGTTTGGAAATTGCTTCAAAGAGACTTTGACAGGCTTGCTCTTCTCAAAACCGCCATTTCACATTGCCTTCATTTTGCAGGAGTCTTAACACAGGGACACTTGTGGCTGCCCGTTTGGGTCAACTTGACTTCTGGCTGGAGCAAGTGCTCCACACTCATAGTATTTACTTAGTTTTTCTTGGGTTGGATTTTAGCCAATCTTTCAACAATCAGAGGTGCTCCGGGACGACTTTAAAGGTGGATCACAGGAACTGGAGTGTGTGCCTTATGTCACTACAAACAGGTCTCCCGCTACTTGGTCTCCACTTGATGAACACTTGGAAATTTTATCCCTTGTACAGAGAGGGAGAAGAGGTTTACAGGCTTTTAGCTCAACCCCTTCTGCACCAGTCTACAAAGTCCTTTGGGGCAGGCGTTGTGTTGTGTCCATCTCTGTGAGCCCAGGTCCTGGCACGGTGCCTGGCAGAGAGAAGGCACGCAGCTAAGCCAAATGCTCAGTCCAGCTGGCGAGGCTAGAGGTCCTGGTTTACCTCCTGCTTCAATCAGGGTTGGTTCGGAATAGGGTTGGGGTGGCAGAGTACTTACAAGTGACCGATAGCAGCATCCTCCATACAGGAGCCTGGGCAGTAGAGATGAAATAAGATGGGGATTGACAGTATTTGAGAAACAGTCAAGTTGTTGGGAAAACATGCAGCTTTCCAAAATAACTAAGTTGGAGGACTATACTAATTTAAGTGTGTAGATTCTGGTATGCTTGTTAAAAAAAAAAAAAGACATACCTTATAGTCATCATACCTTTTAATGGCACATGCTCCCTCTTCCGTAAACCAAACGAAGACATAGTTCCAGTTCTCCTCTTTTGGATGATGTTGCTCCTACTCTTTTCCCAATAAGACTAGAATCTGTGATTCTGTAAACTCCTTCTTTCCCTTCCTTACTACCTAAGCGTATAAAACATTCATATACAGAAAGATTCTGACATGTATGATAATTCCAAATGTTGCAAGCCCAAAACAGAAACAAGACACAGCCTTGGAAAAAATTTCAATTTACTGCCATGATATACTTAAAGCACCAAAAAAACACACAAAAAAACCCCAAAATAAAGCTTATGGCAGAGACCCAATTGTACGCGGTAGTAGCGAGTAGTAGAACCACAGTTGAAGGGCAAGTGCCTGGAGGGCCAGCTCCTCTCCGCCCAGGCACTTTGCAGTCACTTGGAGCATCAGGCAGGGCCTTGACATACCCTGCTCTCGCAGCAGACAGGACTGAATTACTCTGGATCTGCATAAGGGGGGATTGCCATGAGTTGGTGACACTACGTGCCAGGCACTGGGCTAAGTGTTTTGTATCTGTTACTTCTTTTAATGTCCACCCCAACTTTGTAGGTGTCAATAATCCATTGTAGAAGTTGAGCAATTTGCCTAAGAGCATACAAGAAATAAGTGTGCCTTACTCCAAAGCCCAACCTTCTTCCACACACTAGTGTTTCCAGACAGGACCAGGGTGCGGCACTTAGTAAAGCTGTGCTTCTTAGCTGCGTGGTCGAGAAGAGCAAAGGAGGTAAGACTTTTGAACAGCAGAGAGCAGTGCCTGGCACATGGCAAGTACTGAATGTGCATGTTGCTGCGGTCATGCAGACACTGTCCTTCCCAAGGAGGACAGCCCAGCGTCCAGGTGGTGGGGGCAGTGCTCAGAAAAGGAGGCTCAGAGCACGGGTTAATATGGGGCCATGGGCACGTGCTGTCCTGACAGTTGCCACGTGAAGATTTGATGAAGACCAGGAGGGCTGGGAGGGGGCAGCAAGGAGCAGGTGTGGGGGATTGTTGTCCAACAGTTGAAGTAACTGTCTTTGAATGCCAGGCACAGGGTGTGGAGCCCCTTCTACAGGGATTGCAGGCATCTTCCCAAGGCCAGCAGCAGCTCCTCAAGGCATCCCTGGCAGAGACTTGGCAGAACCCACGCCACACTGATGCCAGTAGCCGACTCCTGGGAGGTGGGGAAGACCCAAGCTTGGGAATGGTCATCAGTGGACATATGTGCCTTATATGTAATAAAAAAATTTTTTTTAAAGAGGAGCATATATCATTTTAATATTGGTATAATCTAAATGCAATAAATTAAAAATGGATCATGTATGTGAAAACATTTTGCCAGCTATAACACACAGTGCAAACATACCTGAGAGTGAGAAAGAGAAGCGCTGGAGAGAGGGGGACCCTGAGGCCTCAATTACAGGCAATCTGTCCTTCTCCCTTGCGGCAGATGCTGCTGCTTTTCTCCCAGCTGCCAGTCTCCCCCTCTCCCCGCATTAGAAGTGAAGAAGAGCCACAGTTTAGCTGGGAACATGGCAGCCATGGAAGGAAGTCCCCACTTCCTAGGACCCTTGCATCTAGGTGTGGCCACGAGACTAATCACCAGCCAACGATGAAGGGACGTGTGCCAGCTTTAGGAAACCTTCTTTCAAACTGCAGGCACCTGGCTTTGCCCCTTTTCTTTGTCCCTTCTTCCAGTGGCTGCCTGAAATATGGTTGTGCTGGAACTCTGGTCACCAATTTAGACCATGAAGACGAGAGCCAAACTCTAGGGATGGCAGAGCAGGGAGCCGGAAAGAGCCTGGGTCCCTGAGGACTTAATGGCACAGGGCCACTGCGCCATCCCAGGACTGCCAGGCTCCCTTCAGTCTTTCACAGGAGAGGGAATTGAACCCCACCTTGTGTAAGCCGTTGTATTTTGAGCATTCTGTCAAAGGTATCCCTCTTATTTCTCTCTTTCAGGTTCAGATTCACCCTACGGAGGCCTACCGTGTGCTGGGCATCCTACTACATGCTCTCCCATGCCTGTGCCATTTAACACTCTCTACTCTCCTTCCTCTTGTAGATTCTGAGAGCTAAGTCTAGAAGAAACCTAAGACAATGTCTTCCACAGTGGTTTCAAATATTTTTAAAGTAGCAGCAATCTACTCTTTCCTTCCTCTTCCACACCCCCAAACAATAATTATACGCATTATCCCAAAATAAGAAAAACAGCAGACTGGGGACACCTTCCCAGAATCTGCAACTCTGCACCGAGCATGCTTGGATATCAACAGTGCACAAACTATAATCTCCATCAACAAGTTGCTGCCAATCTAGGAGAGGAAGTGGCAAGTTTGCTGACAATTACAATATAGTGTAGTAGCTGCTACAAGAAGGATAGATACATGGGGTCGAGGGAGCACAGAGGGGACCATCTCAGTCTCTCTTGGACTCTTTTATTCATTTTTGCTTCTTCTCTGCCTACACATTATGTCTCAGGAGCCCCTCTGCTGGCCTGGGAAGGGGGCTGAAGCCGAACCATAGGCCTCAGCTGTTCCTCTTTGTGAGCCTCTAAGTGTCTTACAGACCATGTATTGATTAGTGGTCTGTTGTTAATGACTCTGGTAAGCTATCCAAGCTGAGTGTTTATTAATCTTTGGAGGTATATAGTTGTAGGGAAATTAAAACCTCAGAATCCAATATTAGGCTCTTTGGTCTACGTTGGGTTTTCAGGAAGCTAATTGGTCCCCCTTGAGCTGTTCTGGGTGTGTTTTTCTCTGATTTCCCAACTATTATGCTGAGTGCCACAGGAGAGTCAGCTGCCTGTTAGCTGGGACAAGGAGGACCAGTGCATTAGCTTGACAAGGGATCTGCAACCAGCCTAGGCTTTCCCCAGGACTACACGGGCCAGCACAGAAGGGGAGTGGACTTGGCGATGGGGAGGAGAGTATGATAGGGACCAGAGCTCGGGGACATCTGGAAATAGGCAGGCCTGGAGATGGAAGCTTTAGATGCTCTTGTGAAAGCTGAGCTGCCCAGGTACACAGGGTCTGGTGTGGGGGACCAAAAGGAGGGCAGGGAACAGGAGAGGAGAATAGGGTCAGAGGGGTAGACAGAGGTGATTCACTGGCACCTAATAGGTACACAATAAGTACCTCTTGAAGAAAGGACGGGTAGAGGGAGAGAGGGAAAGAAGGAAGGAAGGAAAGAACGAAAAGAAAGGAAGAAGTTGCCAAGACCAAATAACAGGCAGCCAGAAAGGAGTTGAGAGCCAGGGGTTGCTTCATGCAAGAACGTGCATGCAGAGACGCCAGGGTAAGGCTTCAGCTGGCAGAAAAATACACAAACACACATCCACACACACATCCATATATACCTAGACACATCCGTATGGAGACACAGAGACATACACAGACATACACATATATATACGTGTGGTAGCCAGCCTCCAAGATGGGCCCCAATCCTCTGGGTATTTACACCCTTGTGTAGTCCCTCCTACACATAATAGGCCTGACCTGCGCAACCAAAAGGATACTGTGGAAACGATGGTGAGTGACTTCTGAGGCTAGGCCGTAAAAATCATGGAGGCTCCTGCCTTGCTCTCTCTGAGGTCACTCATTCTGGGGGAAGCCAGCCCTCGTGTCATGAGGACTCTCAAATAGCTCTATGGAGAGTTTCACGTGTTAAGGAACTGAGGCCTCCTGCCAACAGCCCACCCCAACCAGCCAGCCATGTGGATGAGCCATCTTGGAAATGGATCCTCCAGCCCCATCAAGCCTGCAGCGCCAGATGACAGCAGCCCCCTCTCAGATTCCTGACCCACAGAAGCTATGAGATAATAAATGTTTTGGTTGTTTTATGTCAAGCAACAATAGATAACTAATACAAAATACATAAACACGTATATTTTTCCATATATATAACTTATACATGCATATATAGTTTTCCAGAAGTATCAAAATAATATATATTTATTGGAGAAATATTAGTAAATATAGGTTATAAATTAAAATCATCACAATTCCACTCCTCCAGAGATGATAACATTATGTTCTAAGCACTGTTTTAAGCACAGCATGTGTTAACTAATATAATGCTCACAACACACCATATGAGGTAAGTGATGTCATAGTCCCCGTAATAATGGATGGGGAAACAGAACCACAGAGAGCCGAAGTAACTCTCCTAAGTGATGAGCAGAGGAGACAGAACGTGATCCAAGACAATCTGAGTCCATCCCCTGAGCGTCTATTTGTTTAATCAGCATCTTGTAGGATTACACCATCTGGCTGACATTTACTGTATGTCCCTCCAGTCTTTTTCACCTATGCATGTATTTCTTTATAATTAATAGACTTTATTTTCCAGAGCAGTTTTAGTTTACAGAAAAATTGAGCAGAGAGTACAGAGAGTTCCCACATGCCCTCTCTCCCCTCCATCCTTCTCCACCCTCAGTTTTCCGTGTTATTAACACTATGCATTAGTGTGGTATATTTGTTACAATTGATGAGACGATATTGATACATTATTGTTTACTAAAGTCCAAGCTGACTCTAGGGTTCACTCTTTGTGCAGTATATTCCATGAATTTTGACAGGTGTGTGATGACACGCATCCACGCATCCAAGCATCCACCGTTACAGTATCATACAGAATAGCTTCACTGCCCATCTCTTCATCCCTCCCTGTGCGTGTCACTTTTAAGCAGAGCTCATACTACGTATATTAATTTCGCATCTTGGTTTTTTAAATTAATATTATATAATAAGCATTTTTCCATGTCAGTAAAACTTATTATAAACACAATTTTTTAAAGCTTGAATAATATCCTATGTGTGCAGGATGAACCATAACCAAATTAACCTATCCTATCCTCTGTTGTTCAGCATCGAAGTTGGTTTTTTTAAGTCCTGGGGTTGGGGTGAGGGATTCTTGACAATTCAACCCAGTGTCCTTAATTTAAGTGTACGTTTGTGCGAGGATGTGCGTCAGTTTCAGCGAGTAGGTACAACTCCTGTGATTTTTAACATCCTTAATCTGGCTCTGTAGCACCTTGGAAACTCTTGATTCTGTGGGTTATTTCCAGCCTGTGAGTTCTCCCCCCCCCCCCCCCCCCCACCGGTGTTCTTCTCCTCCCTCCCCCACCATGGCTTTTAGAATAAGTTTTCCCCAGTTCTCAAAAAATGGATCATTGTAAATAGAAAATGCCTGCAAACTTTTATTGGCAGCCTGCTTCCCACATCAGACACATCAGACACAGGCTGCTGCCACCGATGCCTCTCTGGAGGCCCAACAAAGGAAAGCAGCATTCTCTTGAGACTGACTCGTCAAATAGTCTGGGTTTTGTTTTTTTTTAACCTGTTTCCAAATTGCTTCAATTAATTACAAATTTGATTTTAACTATAAATTCCTACTAGATTAAATCTTTATGCTCAACAGAACTTTCAAGTTCCTCTAATTGAAAATTCCCTTTACATGTGATTTTTATTTACTCTAGTGTCTTTTTTTGCACACAGGGGACACCTGAGTCTGTCTGTAAGGAAGACGCACACATCTGTTTGGACGGTTCTTTAGTCAGACTACCATTAAAAAGAAGGCACACGAAAAATTTAAGCCTCGGGTTTAAGGCTTGCCCTGCTCTCTGCCTGCCTCTCTCTCCCTCTCTCCACAACCTGATGCTCAGATAAGGAGAGTGTTCTAGACTGTGTTACTTTGATAATCTTCAGAGCAACTATTGGTATTAGAAGAATCTAAAGAAGCTAGGAACTAGAAATGGAAAACCTGGTTAGCCAATTACAAGACTTTGTAATTGACTGATTTCTGTTGAATCTGATAAAAATTGGAGTGTGTATTTCATGTCTTTGTCTTTTCATTTAATTTTCTAGTAATTTATGTTTATGCGCATTTTACAGAGATTTGTCCACGACAGATGGGTCCTCCCCCAGGTCGTTGGAGAGGCGCTGACCCAGAGGCAGGGATCCCCGTTCCCCGCTGCTGTTGTGCTCTGTTCAGCGCCTGTGCAAACGGGACCTGCGGGTCTCAGCCCTGCCGCACCACAGACACCTCTGGAGTCAACACAAGTCTTCATCTATGTCATCTGTAGACCCTGACCCTGGGCAATTAAGGGAGAATGGTGGTGAGATCAGGGCGGGGCAAAGGCTTTTGGATTTATTAAAAACTCTAGGTGTTTCTGATGTGTGGCCAGGGATGAGAACCCCGAGTGGTATCCAATCAATGACCCCAAGTTGAATGAATGACTAAAACACGTCAGCCAGCCAACAGCAGTTGTTTATTGCACACCTGACAATGCGGCGCCAGGTGCTGAGTAACAGGCTACAAAGGCACGAAGATTAATCAAGGTATTCTAATCCCGTGTTAAAGCCCCTGTGGGCAAAACCAACACATAAAAAGAGCACAGACCAACAAATGCCCAGTATCCATCTGCAGATAAAGGCACGATCACACCCTGTGCAGGGATGGAGCCAATCATTCTTTCTTCTTTCTTGAAGCAAACAGCATATCCAATAATACTCCACCTAATGGGAGATTCCTCAGGCTGTGCCTCCCATTTGGTGAAAGAAGCCACTAGATGTCACTCAAGGTCCCCCAGCTTCCCTCTCAAAGGCTTTGCCCAGCCTTCAGTTCTGAATCATGTCATTTTCCTCCCCAAACCTTGTCCCCACAGTCCATGACTCCCAACGGAAGCCATGCAAAACCTAAGGCACCAAACATGCCAGTCATTTGATCTGCTCCTACTGCCTTCTCGGACACCTCAGGCCCACCTCGTTCACTCACTTGTTGGAGAGCAATAACTGAGGGCTGATTGTATACCAGACATTGGGTCAGGCTGTGCTGAAACAAGGGTGGGTGAAATAGCCACGGTTCCTGGCCTAATGGAGTTTACAGTTTAATCTGTGAAAGCACCTCTCATGCTAATTTGGATTGTTTATTTACGTATTAATTCTCCCCCAGACTAGAGGCTCTCAAACTTTTTGGCCACCACACCCAAGGGAAGAAAGACATTTTATATCACAACCCACGTGCACACAAATGCACCAACACGTAACTAAAGTCAACGTTTCACGGTACCATGTCGATCTTCACTTTGTGTGGTGCTCTCTGATATCTTCTAGTCTATTCTAGTGCATTTCTTCTTTTCAAAATACTAGCCCTGATCCACCAAACTGATTCCAAATCCACTAATAAGTCATAACCTAAGAATGAAAAATACTTGCCTTGAGGGCAAAGGCTGCTTCTTGTTTTCTTGGTGCCTAGCAAATACTAAGTAGCAATATATAGTTTTTTAAATGAATGAAAATTATGAGGTAATTTACACTAATATTTAAGTTAAGACTTAGACACAGGTTAGGTGGCTTATAATATGGATAATCAGTGTCCTAAGAATGTACTTACATATACAGATTATATTCACATGTATCTACAGATCATATTTTTTCAGGTAATATATAGATCCCACACTAGGCTCACTATCTATGCTGTCAATGTAATTTGATATTTCAATTACAATCTGGGGCTCACGTATTTTAAATTCACGTAATTAAAAATATGTTCATCTTGGAAAAAGAAGTCATTAGGAGAAATGAACTCTTTCAGATATTAAAACCTATTAGAAATTCTAGTAGCTGAAAAGCTTGGTAGTAGAAACTATGGCACATGGAATAATGGCCTCCAAAAGTGTCCACACCCTCCTCCACAGGGCGATGATGTGAATATGTTATCCTGCCTGACAAAAGGGACTTTGCAGATGTGATTAAATCAAGGATCTTGCGATGGGGAGATTATCCTGGATTGTGCAGGTGAGCCCAATGTAATCACAGGGTCCTTCTAAGAGGGAGGTAAGGGAGTGCCGGAAGATGGAGAAGGTGACGGGACACAGAGAGATGTGAAGAAGCTAGGCTGCTGGGTCGGAAGATGGAAGGAAGGGCCATGAGCCAAGTAAAGGCAGGAGGACTCTAGAAGCAGGAAAAGACAAGGAAAGAGATTCTGCCCTGGAGCCTCCAGAAGGATCGGAGCCTGTCGATCTGTTTGGCACTTCTTACGTCTAGAACAGTAATATAATAAATTTGTGTTGTTTTAAGCCACTAAAGTTGTGGTGATTTGTTACAGCAGCCATAGGAAACAAAGACAGAGATGGAATAGATTGCTCTATGGAATAAACTAAAAAATTCCCAAATCAAAATTTAGAATTTGGTATCTGATTGAAGCGATTCAGCAAACAATTGTGTGTGTGTGTAATGGATTATTCAATAAGGTGATATTGGGGCAACTGGATAGCCATTTAAAAAAAAAAAGCTGGATTCCTATCTCCTTACACGAGAATTATTTCCACATGAGTCATAGATTAAGAATTTAAAAAAACCCCAAAACCTGAAAGTACTAGAAGAAAACAGAGTTTTCTTTTTCCTTTTTTTTCTGGATTGAGGAAAATATAAAACCCAGAAACGCTAAGGCAGAGCGGATAATAGGAACTCACACACAGTTAGTGGGTGCAATTGGTAGTCAGTTTGGCAACATTTATCAAAACTAAACATGCCCATACACTTCAATCCAGCAATTACATTTCCAGAAATTTATCTTAAGGAAATACTTTGTTATGAGTACAAAGCTTTACAACAAAAATGTTCTTTACAGCATTGTATATAATAGCAAGGACCTGGAAACTGCTAAATGCCCATTTATTAGAGAAGATTATATACATTATGGTACAGCCCTTAGAAAGAATGACATATATCTGTCGTGCTAAGGACATTTGTAAGTGAAATATACTATATGTGGTATAATCCCTTGTATGTAGGGAAAAAAGATATACGTTTAGCTTACATATGCAGAGAAAATTCTGGAAGTATACACAAGAAGTTGTTAATAGTGCTTATCTTTGGGGAGTGAGACTGGAAGTAAGAGGCAGTCTTTGATTTTTAAAAATTTTACATTTTTTGGTATAGTTCTTAATCCCAGGAACTGCTAACTTAGGTCTTCTGCTGCTATAGAAAGGAAGGAAGGAAGGAAGGAAGAAAGGAAGGGAGGGAGGGAAGAAGGAAGAAAAGATGAAAGAAAAAGAATTGCTGGCAAGTGAAGAGGGAGAGGCCATGTTGAGTGACCAAATCTGGGCCAACTGCCTCAGAGATAAATACTATCTAATTAGAAAAACAAATATATATTATATATAATTTTTTTTTTTTTTTGAGGAAGATTAGCCCTGAGCTAACATCTGCCGCCAATCCTCCTCTACTTTATATGTGGGATGCCTGCCACAGCATGGCTTGCCAAGCCGTGCCGTGTCTGCACCCAGGATCTGAACCGGCGGACCCGGGCCGCCGAAGTGGAATGTGCACACTTAACTGCTGATCCACTGGGCCAGCCCCGTATATATATATATATATATATATATATATTTTTAAGTAGCTCTATGATTAAAGGAAGCCCAAGCCCCAGAATTCTGAACTTGTTGGAAAAATGTATGACACGTCTTTAAAGGTTTAAACTCTTTAAATTTGTTTGTTTTGCTTTGCTTTGCTTTGAGTTATACCTGAAGATTCAGACAGGTAAAAAGATGACATTCCTCCTTAATTGTGCAGCTAAGGAGGACAGATAATACAATTAAGGTCACATGTCCATGACCAGGAGTTTGAAAGCCTGTGGACCCTATAGGCCCCATCTCACCAGCTTAGGCAACAAAATCAAGTCACTTTCAGCGATGTGTTTGCTAATGTTAAGATTCATACCACTCTGAGCTCTACTTAGCAAGCTTAGTCCAGCTTTCCCTTGGGGTTCTCCTCCCTAGATATCCCCAGTGACCCCAGTGTTACTCATTTCTTCCAAAGAGGTCTTCCCCAGTTGCTGATGGGGGGTTGGCTCATCAGGCAGCCACCGTGCCTGGTCAGAGCTCCTTCTCTGCTGCCTTGCCGCTGCCAGAGTTCAGTGCCAAGGCCCAGGCAGGCTAGCTTGGGTGCACGGCCTAGAACAAACGCCTGTTCCCTCCTGGCTGTAGCTACCCGGGGTTGGGAGAGGCCCTAATGCCAACCACATAGGCAAAAAGGCCAGTCCTCCCCTGCCAACACCCTCCAAGTGTGGATACAACCCTTGTTCTACCCTCCCAAAGCACAGCCAAGGGCAGGCTGCAGACAAGGGACAAAATCACAGTCAACAGTGGTGTCTGCCAATATCTGGTAATGTTTGAGGACACTTTCCTTTTTTTGCTTTTTTTAATTGAGGTAACAATGGTTTATGACATTATACAAATTTCAAGTGTACATCATTATAGCTTGATTTCTGCGTAGACTAATCATGTTCACCCCCCAAAGACTAATTACCATCCATCACCACACACATGTGCCCAGTCGCCCCTTTCACCCGCCTCCCTCCCTGCTTCCCCTCTGGTAACCACCAGTCTAATCTCTGTATCTATGTGTTTGTGTTTGTTGTTGTTGTTTTTATCTTCTATTCGTGAGTGAGATCATACAGTATTTGACTTTGTCTGTCTGACTTATTTCACTTAGCATAATACCCTCAAGGTCCATCCATGTTGTTGCAAATGGCAAGATTTTCATCCTTTTTTAAAGCTGAGGAGTATTCCTTCATGCATATATACTACATCTTCTTTATCCATTCGTACCTTGATGGGTACTTAGGTTGTTTTCAAGCCTTGGCTATTGTGAATAATGCTGCAGTGAACATGGGGTGCATGTATCTTTATCATTTGTATTTTCATGTTCTTTGGATAAGTACCCAGCAGCAGAATAGTTAGATCATATGGTAGATCTATTCTTAATTTTTTGAGGAATCTCCATACTGTTTTCCATAGTGGCTGCAACAGTTTGCACTCCCACCAGCAGTGTATGAGAATTCCCGTTTCTCCACATTCACCCCAACACTTGCTACTTCTTGTCTTGTTAGTTATAGCCATTCTGACCAGCGTGAGTTGGTATCTCATTGTAGTTTTGATTTGCATTTCCCTAATAATTAGTGATGTTGAACATCTTTTCATGTGCCTGTTGGCCATCTGTAGATCTTCTTTGGAAAAATGTCCAGATTTTTGCCCATTTTTTTTTGTAAAGATTTTATTTTCCTTTTTTCTCCCCGAAGTCCCCTGGTACATAGTTGTATATTTTTAGTTGTGGGTCCTTCTAGTTGTGACATGTGGGATGCCGCCTAGCATGGCTTGATGAGCAGTGCCATGTCCGTGCCCAGGATCCAAACCGGCGAAACCCTGGGCTGCCGAAGCACAGCGCACGAACCCAACCACTCAGCCACAGGACTGGCCCAAGATTTTTGCCCATTTTTTAATTGGGTTGTTTGTTTTTTTGTTGTTGAGATGTATGAGTTCTTTATATATTTTGGATATTAACCCCTTATCAGATCCATGGTTTGCAAATATCTTCTCCCAATTGTTAGGTTGTCTTTTCATTTTGTTGATGGTGTCCTTTGCTGTGCAGAAGCTTTTTAGTTTGACGTAGTCCCATTTGTTTATCTTTTCTTTTGTTTCCCTTGCCTGGTCAGACATGGTATTTGGAAATACACTGCTAAGATTGATGTTGAAGAGTATACTGTCTACATTTTCTTCTAGAAGTTTTATCATTATGAAAAAACATCTTGCTAACTCTCAAATGTTAAATCAAATTATTTAAATAATCTTTCTTAAGTGTAAACATAATATTAGGTATAAAGTCCTTATTCTCACAGCTCTTCTACATCTATAAAACTAAAATAATTTTGCAAATTAAGTCAATAAAATTAAAAATTCAGTTAATATTATGTATGTAATGTGGTGGATGATATTGTTTTGCTGAAATCAAATTGTCCCTTGTGATAAGACCATGGAACTCACTGCCGTGGTACAGGCTTTTTCAGACATGCTTATAATTGACTTAATTATCCCAACATTCTTCTCTATTTGAACTTCTGTGAAACTTCTCTACAGTGTGCCATGAGGACTTGACCTTTACTTAACCAGAAAGCGGTCATCTCCACAAGAAGTATTCTTTCTTTTCTTGTTACCCTAAGAAAATTAAGGTTATAGTTGTCGGTGCCAAATACAAAATCAAGTTGCAGTGTTTGGTTACAAGGTGGTCATCAAAATGATCCAGAATAGATATATTAATTTTTAAAATGATTATAATTTAAATAAGAGCAAAAATTTACATATTTTTCTAAAGAATTTGCAATACATATGATTCTATTTATATGAACTGTCCAGAGTAGGCAAATCCATAAAGACAGAAAGCAAAGTAGTGGTTGTCAGGGGCTAAGGAGAGGCGGGAATGGAGAGTGACTGCTAATGGTACGGGATTCCTTTTTGGGGTGACGAAAATGTTCTGGAATTAGATAGTGGTGATGGCTGCACAACTTTGCAAATATACTAAAAAGTACTGAATTGTACACTGCAAAAGGGTGAATTTTATGGTATGTGAATTATATCTCAATTTTTAAAAAGTGACTTCGCAGTTTTCCTAAGGAATAGTAGATGGATATGAGGCTTCCATTCTTTGTCTAAGCAGCTCATCCTGTGGAGTTTCCCCAAACAAGGGGTGTACCCCTGCAGCCCCTCCAATGTTGAGACTCCAGCTATATTTACAAGTCAGATTTATATTTCTATAAAAGGTCCCTGTGGTTTAAAGATGGGGCTGGGAAGAATGGGCTGGAGGGGGAAGGTCTGGAGAGAGCAAGAGTAGTTGGAGGATTGGTTACAAAGCCCACAAGGCATCAACAAGGACAAATCTACACCAGAGCAATATCACCCAGGGACAGAGCAACCTAGCAGATATGAAGCTGAGGAAGAGCCCACTCTGTCTCAAGTACCTTCCCCAAATCACATCAATTAGAGAGTTAAGCATTTCATCCTTTCAACAAACTTTTTTGGTACCAGGCAGTGTCACCAGGCATTATAGGGGATACAAAGATGACTAAGACAAGGTCCTTGCCCTCAAGTAGCTTACCATGTAGGAGTGGCGATAAGAGCAACACAGGGATAAGTATCATGTAACAAAATGTGCATTGTGGTAAGAAAAAGGGAGGTATAAACCTAGAACTCCCAACATCAAAGGAGGAAGAAATCACCTCTTACTTCTGGCGGAAGTCCCATGCAATCTGCAGTTGGAAGATGACTGGATGTTGACAGGTGCAGATGAAGTGAAGAGCATTTTAGCGGAGGAAATAGCATGAACAAAAATGGAGAGCTGGAGGCAGGAAAGCATATTTAGGGAAGGATGAAGGAGCACTGGCTGGAATTAAGCTCTGAGAAGGAAAGTACCTAGAAGACGTAAAGCAGGAAAAATACGGACTCACAAGTTGTCTTTTCGAAATGGAAAAATTAAAAGGGGTGCGAGGGAGAAAAGGGTCAATAGAGCTTGCTCTTTCACAGATGTGTATGCATTTGCAAGATTTCATCTTGCCAAACCCCCCTGATTAATAAACAGCATTTTGTGGGCTTGGAGGGACAGTGATTTTTGAAGGAACGTTTGTGTGAAGGCTGGCTTTGGCAGGGTGCTGAAGCTAAGAGCAAGGAAGAGCAAGAAGGCGCCAGGCGACAGGAAGGGGCACTGACAAAAAGGAACGCAAAAAGGATGTGTGAGGGTCCCTAAATCCCTCCTCACATCATTTCAGCTGAGATCGCCCAGTTTGTAGTCATTTGTCTTCTCACCAATAAGTTTGCATCATCAATAAAATACTAGAATGCACCTGGCTAAATACCCTGGCGTGATAACACCAAATTCATATGCGTTGCTAGAATGAATAATTCAATTTTAAAACGCACACACCGTTCCTGGCACACACAAGGCACCCAAACGTTTGTTTTATGACTGAACGCTGTTTGTTCTTTGTTTTAGAGTCTATATTTAGGAGAGGAAATGATTCAAAACTGCATCCTAAAACCTACGTCCTCTATTAGCACTGAAGTTGAAACGACCTGGAGCCAAGAGGTCTGCTTTTCCCCTTTAAAACTTAGGTTTCTCGCCCCTCCGTCCGGTCCCTTAGGTCAGTAGGTCCAGCAGGGGTCGCAGTTCAAGTGACCAATCGCCGCGGGGCCACGGGGCGGAGCCACAGCGACCCGCCCTCTCCTCCAGCCCTGCCTCCCCACCTACCCAGGTCCGCCTCCGTCGCACCTGCGCGTCCCCCCCCCCCCTTGCCCCCCCCCCCCCGAGCTGGTGCAACCTCTGCAGCCTGCGCTCGCGGGGAAGGGGTGCGCCTTCGCCTCTCGCGAGATCGCCTCCTGTTGCGGCCGCCGCGGCTCCGGACTGCTGACTGGCGGCGTCTGCGCAGCCGCCATGTTCGGTTGCTATGCGGTGGCCTGGGAGACCGGGTGTGCTTGAGGGGGGAGGAGGAGGTGACGGGGGAGGAGGAGGAGGAGGAGGAGGAAGAGGAGGAGGCGGCGGCGGGGCTTGAGCTCCGCCTGCGCTCTCGGAAACAGACGCTGTCCCGGCTCGCCCGCCCCGCCGCGCTTTCCCGCGCCTTGCGGCGCCCACATTGTTCTCTCAGGACTCGGGGGCCCAGGGGCGGACTCCGGCCCGGAGCCGGGGAGGGAGACCCCGGTCTTGGCCGAGGGCTCGGAGGTTCGGCCGGGCCTGCCCTCCCCGCGGCGCTTTGCGGGTGTGGATTAGCTCATCCCGCGGGCGCGCCGGCTGCCGCCTCCCCGCTCCCGGCGGTGCGGCCCGCGGCGGCCCCGCAGCATGAGGCGCTGCTGGCGGCTCGGGGCCGTGGCGCGGCCGCTGCGGCGGCGGCTGCTGGCGGGGCGCTGAGGGACCGTGGAGCAGCGCGGGGCCGCGAGGCTCTTCTCCAGCCGAGAGGACGCGGCTGTGACACGGAGGTAAGAGGTTCGCGGTCCCCGCCGGCCTCTCGGCCCTGCGCGTGGGACGCGGGGCTGCTCCTGGGGCGTGTGGGCTGGGGGAGGGAGCCGGTCGGGCAGCCGAGGTACAGGGTGGATGAAAAAGGAGGGAAGAGATGATGCTCCGACCACCCTCCTCCCCTTCCCGGGACCTCTGCTCCCGGGGCTCCTGGGGACACAGTTGGAATCTCCGCTACGGGTGAGCGAAAGGAGGGCGGGCGGTCGTGGGTGCGGAGATGGGATGTTCCGCGGTACCTAGACTCGAGGTGAGGCTTGAGAATCTTGAGTTTTCATTGCTGGTGGGGTTCCTTTTTAAATTTTTTTTAATTGGCTCCTATGAGCGCTTCCTGCGTGCTCTTCGAGCAGGCTGACCCTGCCATTAAAGTTTTCAGCCTCTTAGGATTCTGCCGGTGTATACTTGCATTTAAGAACCTGTGGTTGGGCCAAAAAAAGTTGAGATGCAGCTAAGTAGTCGTACCGATGCATGTCCCAAGTTTTCCTTAAAATGGAACAGTTTACAGTTGCACGGATTTATGTATAGATGTTTCTGCGAAACTTAGAATGGGAGGTTTCATGTCTGGCGTTGCATTTAGTGACAGCACTATGTTGAAGGACGATTTGTAGGATTTTCAAGCGCTTGTTCTAGGAGAACCTGTATATTTGCAATATATAACCTGCTTTTCGAATCAGAGAATGGAGTAATGTTAGGTTTCTGTGACCAGCTTTGGGGCCCAATTGAAACAGTACAGTTTAAAACATGTTTATGGTGGAACCCGCCCGCCCCCCCCACCCCCGCCCCAAGCCACTGTATCCAACTTGTAAAAGACGATTTGAGTAAAAAGAAGACTGTGGAACGGTAAAAGCCAGCACATTTTTTTGTCCTGATTTTTTAACCCTAAAGTGACAGAGAAAAAGATTTTCATTTTTGAAGAGGGGAGAAGATGACCTTAAAGTATGTGATTATTCAGAGCCCAAAGTGTGCTTAATGGAACAGAGCTAGATATATCAGTTAAATCTTGCATTTGATGAATATAAATTCAACCTATAGATTTTTTGTAAAAAGACTTTTTGTAGGCAAAAGTTGGTGTGTTGCATGGAACTTCTTCACTAACTCGTGGTAAAAGAGAGTTGCAGTCATTTTGTAGACCCCACTATTTTTTGTCAGAATAAATTTAGGCTCCAGTTACCACAAAAGCGATTTTTCTGTATCTTTTTTTTTATGGCACACGTATCTTTGTTACTGTTTTGCGTTCAAACTTGTACATGGTCCCATAATATTCATGATCTTGAGTGGTTTATAAGAAACATGGTCTTTTTTGTACACGGGAATATTTATGGTTTAGCTAATCTGTTTTAAACATTTGGTGAGAGATTTTGAAAACGCAAGGGGCCATCACTGTTTTACAGTTTTTATTAACATTAATTGAGTAGCTTAAAGTTTATTAAGTTAGAAAATTGTAGGTTCCTCAAAAGCGGCAATGGATGAGGATGTGACTTTCATATTACCTGTTTTTCTAACCTGCTTAGCTTCTAGGCTGTGGGTATTGAATTGTTTCAAACTTGTGGATTTTTCTTATGTTCTAATTAAATGTCTTTAAAAATGTCCCTAGTAACATTGTTACTTTAAATTCATGACACCCAATTTCTAATTTAGGCTAGGCATAAAACCAGCATTGATTGAACACATTTGCTAAAAATACTTTCTGGGTCAGATGTACTTAGAATGCAGCCTCAGGAAAATTCATTTGAGCTATTCTACTGTGACCAATGTACACTTCATTATTATTGAAAGACTTTAAAAAATTATAGACTCTCACAAATTAGATTTCATCAGTTCAGGCATAGAAGCCTAACTTTTTAAAATGTATAAAGTACTTTATGTGGGACAATAATAAAACTTTTTTCTTTCTTTTTTTTTTTTTTTACTTACGTGACCCCCCCCGTAGACTATTATTAAACTCTGATTTGTATACTCAAAATATTTTAGTTTTTCTATTAAACGTAATTAATTTCAGTTGTAAAGTGACAGTACAATGTGCTGTGTTGTCTATTTAGTATTTATTTACGACTTATTCTAAACACTGTAAGGGACATCAGTGGTCATGTTTTTGAGTAAATTATCTTTAAGGAACAAAGTAAGAGACTACTAGATAATTTTAAGGAGACGCTGTTATTGAGAACTTTTTTTTTCACCTTTTGAGAGTTAATATGGTCAGTTTTAAACAAGACAGCTCTAAAAAATATGTAGAAATCTTGTTTGGGGCATGTTTAAAGACAAATGTTTAAAAGTTCTGCTTTAATTCTTTATGTTAGTTATTAGGAATATAAAATTGGTGCCCTCACTAGAAATGGCAAGTCTATGTGATTTAATGTAGCTAAATATGAATTGTTGCTCCTAAATAAAATATAATATTGGCAGAAATTCACTGGTTACAAACTGAGTTGAATTTTATTGGTTTTTTGGGTAATAACGTGCACGTTATGAAGTTTTTAATATGCTGTAGTCTAGATTTGTTAAATTTGTCCATTTACTAGATTAAGCTGTGAAACCTCGAAGATTAGTTTAGCATTCTAGAAATCCTTGTTATTGTTTTCTGGGAAAGTACTGTAGGAGGAAGGTGTTATTTCTTTATTTAATATTCAGTTAGTACAAATGGTGAGAAGGAATGTAGTGTAGAAGTACTGTAGAATCTTCTTTATGGGCGTGGAAGTACAGTATCTAGGAACAGTGTAATTTATTTCCTTTCCTTTGCATGATCAGTCAGTATAGTCCTGTTTAAAATAGGATGGGAAATGGGAAATTTATTACATTCTCTTTCATTTCGTTAGAGGCATTTCCCCGCACATTCATTTTTCATTTCATTACTCCTAAGTAGAAACACTGGAAGAGAGGTACAAGTATTAGAAGAAATCTGTAGGAATAGAATGAAAATGAGGTGCTGTGGATTATCTTGAGGGGAAGATAGTAATTTGGGAGAGTTACTGTGTTTGTACCTTTTAACGGGAGGGTTATATAGAGGAGTAGAAAGAAAAAAGGATCCAGAAGGGAAGTGTTTATTGTCTATTATGTGCCAGACAGTGTAAAGGGGATTTTCCCGTTACTCCACATCATCCTCAAGATCCCTTTGTGAGGTAGGTGTTACTGATCCCCTGCTTCTCCTCTCCCCACGAAATGGGGGCAAAGAGAAATTAAATAACTTGTTTGGGATCACACTGCTACTGAGCAGGATTCACACTAGGTCCATCTGACTCTGAAGCTTATTCTTTGGATCATGCCGTACAATTAAACTTTCTGCGGTGATGGAAATACTCTCTTTCTGCACTGTCAGGTATGGTAGCCATTAACCATGTGTGGCATGGAGCGCTCAAAATGTGACTATTGTGCCCGAGGAACGAATTTAAAATTGTATTTGATTTTAACCAGTTTAAATTTAAATAACCAGGTGTTGCTAGTAGCTGCAATATTGGACAGCATGGCTTTAGATCTTGCTGCCTGGAAAATCTAGTTTTAGTATTGAATTCTTCCACTTGCTTATATGTGATGTTAGGCAAGTTCTTTAGTTCTTGAGCCTCAATTTAATCCGTTGTGAAAATGAAGAGGTTGTCAATAAAAGATTATCTCCAGCATCCTTTCTTGCTCTGAAGTTCTATGGTTCTTACTAAAATGTACAGTGGTATTTAATATTCACAAGCATTATATCCGAAAGTACCCCCCCCATATACTTGCCTCTTATAAAGCTGCTTGTTTAGTCAGTTTTTCTTTTGAGAAGCATATGTGTAAAGCACACATAAAGGATAATGGATTATTTCCCCCTAATTGTTTGGCAAAGGCTTTGTGTAACCAAAGGCAGTATTTTACCTTGGAACAAAGTTTGGATCTTTAAAGACTGTATTTCAGCATGCCACCTTCCCATTTCAGAATTACAGTTCCTGCTGCTTATCAAATTAATTCCAAACGTATCTGCTTGGCCTTGAAGGCTTTCTACCAACCACATCTCACTAACTCTCTCATTTTTGCTTGAAAAGAAAACTTTCTTGTTTCTGCCTCTGCCCTTCTTTCCTCACTTACAACATTCTTGCCTTCAAATCCATGTGTCTCCTCTTTAAGTCTTCCTCAGAATTCACCTTTTTCTGCAAGAAGGCTGACTAACAGTTATAATGATCAGGTTTTGAATCCTCGTAATAGGAACCCTGGGGTTAATATATGATTGTTTAGGTACAGTTAGTTGAGTACATCTTTCTTAAGTTTTTATATATTACCTACTCTGTGTTCTTAATGAAAATGTAAAAAAATGGAAAATGAGAGTTGTTTCCTTTGTATTGCCTCATGAGTTTAGTACATTGCTCAGCGATTCTACTTTAAAAAGTTACTAATTTGAAAAAATGATAAATACTATAACAGCATTCACCCTCAATCACCACTCTAATAGATATTTTTGTTTCCTTTCTGGCAACTGTCTGGATTTTTTTATAAAGTTGTGTGGTATAGATAGAATTTTGAGTTTGATATATTGGAAGCATTGTGTAATAGAGGCAGTGCAATGTAGGGAAAAGGTGACAGACTTGGGAGTCAGATCTGAGTTGGAATCTGGTCTCAAGAAACTTGGATGAATTATATAACCTCTGAGCCTACTTCCTTGTCTGTGAAATTAGGAAAATAATACTTGGCCTTGAATTGTGAGGATTAGGATAATATATATAAAACATCCAGCATGATTCTTTAAATAAAAGAGATGATCAGTAAACGGTAGCTGATATTATTTTCCCGTTTCCATTGTCATGAGTATAATTTAAACAATTGCTTAGACATTCAGATGATTTATCAGCCAGGTGATTGATTTAGTCATTTACCTTTTGTTAAACATTTTGGTTGTTCTAAACTTTCCACTGTTGAAATCTGCAGTGAGTATCGTAGGACTGGGATAATGGTCTGGTGGTCTGAATATTCCTGTGCCAGATCTCTCTCTTTAAAGAGAACAGTGGGTGTTCTTGTTTTGGAAAAAAATACTAATTGGGTTGTAAAATTGTACCTCGTTGTTTTAATTAATGTATTTTGAAAAAATTTGGTTTATTGGGGAATGATGTAGTGAACATTCATTTATATGTTAATTAAACATTTGAATGCTG
Organism: Equus quagga; assembly: GCF_021613505.1. NCBI lineage: Eukaryota > Metazoa > Chordata > Mammalia > Perissodactyla > Equidae > Equus > Equus quagga. The sequence goes on from NC_060270.1 coordinate 70,802,441, forward strand.
TTATAGGGATCAGTGGTGTACAGGTAAATGAGACATGATTCTTTTCCTTGAGCTCAAATTCTAGGGTGGTAACACATGTCAACAAACAGAATTCAGAGTGACAAGTGTAATAAGATCTTGGGGAAATGAGAAGTGACATTTGAACAGTGTCTTGAAGGATGGATTGGAATTGATCTGGGTAGAGAGAACAGCGTGTACAAAAAGAAGTATGAAAGGATGCATTAGTGTGTTTGGAGAAATGCAAGTTGTCTTGTATGTGTCTGTCTTTGTCTATGGGATAAGTGTTGGTGTCTGATTTTGTGTGTGAATCTGTGTGCCTGTACGTGTGTGTTGACCATGGTAAGAGATGAAACCTTGTGAGGATCCTTGTCTGGGCTCATATTAAGACCTTTAGAATAGAGCTTCCCCACTGGTGTGCCATGAATGGTTGGCCATTGTGCTGTCAGCCTAAGGAACTGGGGCATATTGGATCCCCCACAGTGGTTTCTTTTGACCTTGAATAGTCTCCTTGGGTTGTCCCAGTTTGCTAAAAAGAATCACTATTTTCTTTGGTGCCAAGTTGGGAAAAGGATTGGGAAAAGCACTGTTTTAGAGGCTCTAAGTATTGGAAAGTTTGTGGTCCCCACTCACTCCTGGCATTCCCATTATGTAATCAGAAATAAAACCTATACCAAGTCCTAAAGGAAGCACAGAAGAGGTCAAGTCAGAATTTCCCTCTTTCCTCCCCTCTCTTCCCTTCCCCTCCCCCCAATATTTATTACTTTATTGTTGTGTGTGTTTGTGTGTGAGAGAGAAATATCTTTGTGGTGCTCCTGCACTGCTAGTGCCCTACACAAGTGTTTAGTCTGCCTCTTGGGAAATCAGTATTTACATTGGGGAGCAATTACACATATTTAAATAAGGGAATGATAAGATTAGATGTGAATTTTGAAAGGTACCTCTTGACTTCTAGGTAATGACGCGAGGATGTAAGATTGGTACAAAGATGTGGTTAGAAATGGAGCAGAGGGAGACCAGTTAGGATGTTCTTGCGGTGGTCCAGGTGAGAGATAATAAGAGCCAGAAATGGAGAAAGGGGGACATAAAGATGAGGATCTGGGACTAGAACTGACAACTGATTAGGTAGTTTCTCTGGAACTGAGAGTCCATTTGATATAAGGGAAAGAGGAAAAGAGTTGATGATAATGCTAAGCTTTCTTCTTTGGGCAACTGGGAAGGGAAGGCCAAATAATTTTTGTCCTGTACCTGTAGTGAGCCAGGCATTTTTGCTAGGCACCAAGTTTGTCATGAGTTCTCATTGAATTTTTAAAATTTATTTATTTTGAAATAATTTGAAACCTACAGAAAAGCTGCAGTAACAGCACAGAGAGCTCACTAATCTCCTTCAACCAATTTCCTTTTCCATGAACTAGTCTTGCAGCTTAAAAAATTTTTTTTAGTAAGATTTACTTTTTTAGAGCACTTCTGGATTCACAGCAAAATTGAGGGGAAGGTGCAGAGATTTCCCATAAGCCCCCGTCCCTAAACATGAACTTTAGCCAGTTTTTAACATTGTACTACATATATACTGTGTGTGTACACAAGATCAGCCTGCAGTGTCTTGTTATGCTTGGCTCACTGTAGTGGACTCAGTGAGGCCTTCCCTTGCAGATCCCCAACGAAGGAACCTTGATGTTGTCTTTGATCCTTTCCCTCTTTCTGCTGTATCTTATTGGATTCTGAAATTTCAGTGAAACTACCTAATATCATTTCTGATCCCTCATTTTCATCCCTACTTCCAGCCATTTCAGAGGAATGCACCATTTCTAGTTTCATTAGACTTTTTCTGAACCATTTGAGAGCAAGTTGCAGACATGATGTCTATCACTCCTAAGTCATATAGTGTGTTTTACCAAAACATGGACGGGCTCTTACATAACTTCCAAACCAGGAAATCAACATTGATAAAACACTGTCTTCACATCCCCAGATTCAGATTTTTCCAACTGTCTCGAAAGTGTCTCTCCTTTTTGGTCCAGGATCCAATTCAGGATCACACATTGCATGTAATCGTCATGTCTCTTTAGTCTTCTTCAGTTTGGAACAGTTTGTCAATATTTCTCTTGTTTTATGACCTTGACTTTTTTTATTCTGTGGATGTCCCTTAACTTTGGTTCATCCGGTTGTTGCTCATGTGCAGAATGAATGCATTATTGGCAGGAATACCATAGAAATGGTGTGCTTTTCTTAGTGTCACTCGGTGGCATACAGTATTGTCCCATCACTGGTGGTGTTTGACCTTGAACACTTTGTTAAGTTCATGTCTGCTAGGTTTCTCTACCATAAAGTCATCATTTTTCCTTTTGTAATTGGTAACTCTTTTGTGGGAAGATTTCCAAGACTGTGCCAATATGCTGTTCCTCCTCAAACTCTGCCCAGCAGCTTTTGGGTCTACTGATGACTCCTGCCTGAGTCAAACAGTACTATAAAGGTTGCCATCTGCATTTATTAGTTGATTTCCTATTGAAAACAGGTGTTTCTCTTCTTCCTAATGCATTTATTCATTCATTCATTTACTTCAATTTGTACTCATGGATTTCTGTTCCTCTTTAGTGGGTTTTGTTAGTTATTATCATATAAAATTTTATTTTGGTGGGCAAATTGTCCTAGATTTGGCTAGTGGGAGCCCCTTCAAGATAGCTCCTGTGGCTTTTGACACATCCCCGTCCTTTGACTATTTCTTTACTTTCTGGCACAACAAGTTGTTCAGACTCATTTTGTACTTTTCCTGCCCCAGCTCTGGAACCACGTATTTTTCTAGGAATCTTGATTTCTTTTAGTGGAAGAAGTATTTAGAAACCAAGATTTGGATGCTTAATGTGCTCATTTCTGCTAGGATGTCATCACTTCTAGGGTGGACAGAACTAGGAAATACATGTATATGTGTGCACATCTGTATTTCTTTCTATATCTAACTATGTGTATGTATTTAAAAAGTTCACATTAATACATCCAATTCCAGTACAACACTTCAGGGGTCTTTCTAGCTTCCTTCTTTGTGTATTTGTAAATCCCTTTTCCAGCAGTGAGAAATTGGCTCCCATTTTCCTCATTATATTTACTTATTTGCTCAGTCTCCTTGTATGTGCCAGTCTCCCAATCCCAGGCTAGTTATCCCTTGCCTGCCACCTCTGAGGCCTATGGTTTGGGGTCCTCAGGGCATGCAGTCAAGTCCATGATGCCTCAGCATGGCCTGATGAGTAGTGTCATGTCTGCTCCCAGGATCCGAACTGGCAAAACCCTGGGCCACCGAAGTGGAGCGTGCAAACTTAACCATTCAGCCACAGGCCTGGCCCTCAATAACGTCTTATAGTTTTCATTTTATGGGTGTTTCACCTCCTTGGTTAAATTTATTCCTAGATATTTTATTCTTTTTATCAATATTGTATGTGGGATCGTATTCTTGAATTCTCTTTCTGTTTGTTTGTTGTTAATATATAGAAATACCACTGATTTTTGTAAATTGATTTTGTACCCTGCAACTTTACTGTAGTTGATTATTTTTAATAGTTTTCTGGTAGATTCTTTAGGGTTTTCTTTATATAAAATCATGTCATCTGCAAACAGTGAGAGTTTCACTTCTTCATTGCCAATTTGGATACCCTTTATTTCTGTTTCTTGCCTAATTGCTCAGCCAAAACCTCCAGTACTGTGTTTTGACTAAGAGTGGTGAGAGTGGGCACCCTTGTCGTCTTCCTCTTCTTGCAGGGGTGGGTTACAGTTTTCCGCTGTTGAATATGATGTTGGCCGTGGGTTTATCATATCTGGGCTTTATTATGTTGAGGTACTTTCCTTCTATACCCATTTTATTGAGGGCTTTTATCATAAATGGATATTGGATCTTGTCAAATGCTTTCTCTGCATCAGTTGAGATGATTATGTGGTTTTTGTTCCTCATTTTGTTAATGTGGTGTATCACATGGATTGTTTTGTAGATGTTGAACCATTCCTGTGTTCCTGGTATAAGTCCCACTTGATCATGGTATATAATGTTTTTAATGCGTTGCTGTACTCAGTTTGCTCATGTTTTGTTGAGGATTTTTGCATCTGTGTTCATCAGTGATATTGGCCTGTAATTTTCCTTCTTTGTGTTGTCCTTGTCTGGCTTTGGGATGAAGGTGATGTTGGCTTCATAAAGTGTGTTAGGAAGTGTTCCGTCTCCTTCAACTTTTTGGAATATTTTGAGAAGGGTAGGTATTAAATTTTCTTTGTTTGGTAGAATTCTCCAGAGAAGCCATCTAGTCCTGGACTTTTGTTTTTTGTGAGGTTTTTGATTACTGTTTCAATCTCTTTGTGATTGGTCTATTCAGATTCTCTGTTTCTTCTTGATTCAGTTTTGGGAGGTTGTGTGAGTCTATGTATTTATCCATTTTTCCTAGGTTATCCAATTTCTTGGCATATAGTTTTTCATAGTATTCTTTTATAATCCTTTGTATTTTTGTGGTATTTTTTGTAATTTCTCCTCTTTCATTTCTAATTTTATTTATTTGAGCCTTCTATCTCTATTCCTTAGTGAGTCTGGGTAAAGTTTGTCAATTTTGTTTATCCTCTCAAAGAACCAGCTCTTAGTTTCATTGATCCTTTCTACTCTTTTTTTTTTTTTTTGGTTTCAGTTTCATTTATTTCTGCCTTAATTTTTATTATTTTCCTCCTTCTGTTGACTTTGAGCTTTGTTCTTTTTCTAATTCTGTTAGGTGTAGTTTAAGATTGCTACTTTGAGATTTTTCTTGTTTGTTAAGCTGGACATTTATTGCTATGTATTTCCCTCTTAGGATGGCTTTTGCTGCATCCTGTGTGAGTTGGTATGGTGTATTTTCATTTTCATCTGTCGCCGGATGTTTTTTGATTTCTCCTGTAATTTTTTCAACGGTCCATTTGTTGTATAGTAGCATGTTGTTTAGTCTCCACTTATTTGTCATTTTGCCAGCTTTTCTAGTTTCATAGCATTATGGTCACAAAAGATGCTTCATGTGATTTCAATCTTCTTGTTTCCCAACATATGGTCCGTCTTTAAGAATGTTCCATGTGCACTTGAGAAGAATGTGTATTCTTCTGTTTGGGGATGGCGTGTTCTATATATATCTACTAAGTCCATCTGGTCTAGTTTTTTGTTCAGTTCCACTGCATCCTTGTTGACTTTCTGTCCTGATGTTCTATCCATTGATGTAAGTGGAATCTTAAGGTTCTCTACTATTATTGTGTTGTTATTAATATCTCCTTTTAGGTTTGTTAATAGTTGCTTTATGTACTTTGGTGATCCTGTGTTGGGTACATATATATTTATAAGTGTTATATTGTTTTGATGGAGTGTCCCTTTTATTATTATGTACTGCCCCCTTTGTCTCTCATTGTCTTCTTTATCTTGAAGTTGACTTTGTCTGATATTAGTATGGCAAGACCTGCTTTCTGTTGTTTACCATTAGCTTGGAGTATTGTTTTTCATCCCTTCACTCTGAGATTGTGTTTGTCTTTACAGCTGAGATGTGTTTCCTGGAGGCAGCATATTGTTGGGTCTTTTTCCTTTTAATCTGTCCGGCTGCTCTCTGTCTTTTGATTGGAGAATTCGATCCATTTATATTTAGAGTGATTATTGCTATATGAGGGCTCAATGCTGCCATTTTATCACTTGTTTTCTGGTTGTTCTGTATTTCCATTGTTTCTTGTAACGTTTATTTTGGACTACCCATTCAGTTTGTAGTTCTGTCTGATGGTTTTCTCAGTTTTGTCTTTTTTTTTATCATTTGTGTCTTTGTTCTGATTGCATTTTTAGTGGTTACCGTGAAGTTTGTATAAAAAATTGCATAGATGAGATTGTCCATTTTCTGATAGCCTCTTTTTCCCTTAGTCTAAGCAGATTCCATTCCTCTCCTCTTCCCCTTCTAAGTTATTTTTGTCACAGCTTACTCCATTTTGTGCTGTGAGTTTGTGGTTAAAATGAGAGTATAGTTATTTTTGATTTTTTCCTTCTGTTTATCTTTAATGTTACAATTAAGTGTTTGCTAACTTGTTCTGATAGCTACCATTTTCTTATTTTGTCTGCCTGTTTATTTCCTTGCTTGAGGTTTTGTAAACCCCCCCCCCCCCTTTTTTTTTAGGTAGGAGGGCCTTCGTGATCATTTCTTGTAGGGTAGTCTTGTGGAGATGAACTCCCTCAGCTTTTGTTTATCTGGCAAAGTTTTTATTTCGCCCTCATATCTGAAGGATGTTTTCACTAGATAGAGTATCCTTTGCTGGAAGCCATTATCTTTCAGAATTTTGAACATATCATTCCACTCTCTCCTAGCCTCTAAGGTTTCTGCTGAGAAAGCCACTGAAAGCCTGATAGGGGTTCCTTTGTAAGTTGTTTTTTTCTGTCTTGTGGCCCTTAATGTTTTTTCTTTGTCATGGACTTTTGCCAGTTTTACTAGTATATGCCTTGGAGAAGGTCTTTTTATATAGGAGTTCTATTAGCTTCTTTTATTTTTAATTCCAGCTCCTTCCCCAGGTTTGGGAAGTTCTTACCTATTATTCCTTTCTTTCTTTTTTTTTTTTTTTGAGGAAGATTAGCCCTGAGATAACATCTGCTGCCAATCCTCCTCTTTTTGCTGAGGAAGACTGGCTCTGAGCTAACATCCATGCCCGTCTTCCTCTACTTTATATGTGGGATGCATACCACTGCATGGCTTGCCAAGCGGTGCCATGTCGGCACCCAGGATTCAAACCAGCGAACCCCAGGCCACCGAAGTGGAATGTGTAGACTTAATCGCTGCGCCACCGGGCCGGCCACTCACCTATTATTTCTTTGAACAAGCTTTCTGCTCCTTTCTTCCTCTCTTCTCCCTCTGGAATACCTGTAATACTTATGTTGCATTTCTTAGTTGACTCGGATATTCCTCTGAGAATTTCTTCATTCCTTTTTAGCCATAGTTCCCTCTTCCTCCGTTGGAAGCATTTCTGTATTTCTGTCCTCCAAATTGCTAATTCTGTCCTCCCTTAATATCAACTCAGTTATTCAAGGACTCCAGCTTTTGCTTTATTTTATTCTTTGTGTTTTTCATCTCAAACATTTCTGATTGGTTTTTCTTTGTAGTTTCAATTTCTTTTTTTTCTAATTGAGTTAATGATAGGTTACAATCTTGTGAAGTTTCAGTTTTACATTATTGTCTGTCAGTTGTGTTGTAGGTGCACCCCTTCACCCTTTGTTCCCAACCCCACCCCACCTTTCCCCTGGTAGCCACTAATCTGTTTTCTTTCTCTACATTTTTAAATTTCTCATATGAGTGGAGTCATACAGAGATTGTCCTTTTCTGTCTGGCTTATTTTGCTGAACATTATTCTCTCAAGGTCCATCCATGTTGTTGCAAATGGGACGATTTTCTTTTTTATGCCTGAGTATTATTCCATTGTATCTATATACCACACCTTCTTTATCCAGTCATCTGTTGATGGGCACTTAGGTTGCTTCCGCATCTTGGGTATTGTAAATAATGCTGCAGTGAACATTGCGGTGGTTGGGACTTCTGGAATTGCTGACTTCAAGCTCTTTGGATAGATACCCAGTAGTGTGATAGCTGGATCGTATGCTAGTTCTATTTTTAATTTTTTGAGAAATCTCCATACTGTTTTCCCTAGTCACTGCACCAGTTTGCATTCCCACCAGGAGTGCATGAGGGTTCCTTTTTCTCCACAACCTCTCCAACATTTGTTACTATTTGTTTTAGTTATTTTTGCCATTCTAATGGGTGTAAGGTGATATCTTAGTGTAGTTTTGATTTGCATTTCCCTCATGATCCGCGATGATGAACATCTTTTCGTGTGCCTGTTGGCCATCGTATATCTTCTTGGAGAAATGTCTGTTCATGTCTCCTGCCCATTTTTTGATCAGATTGTTTGATTTTTTGTTGTTGAGTTGTGTGAGTTCTTTATATATTATGGATATTAAGCCTTTGTCGGATATATTACTTGCAAATATTTTTTCCTAGTTAGTGTGTTATTTTTTTCATTCAATCCTGTTTTCCTTTGCCTTGAAGAATCTCTTTAGTCTGATGAAGTCCCATTTGTTTATTCTATTGTTTCCCTTGTCTGAGAAGACATGGCGTCTGAAAATATCCTTTTAATACTGATGTCAAAGAGTGTACTGCCTACATTTTCTTCTAGGAGCCTTATGGTCTCAGGTCTCAGCTTTAGGTCTTTGATCCATTTTGAGTTTATTTTGGTGAATGGTGAAAAAGAATGGTCAATTTTCATTCTTTTACATGTGGCTTTCCAGTTTTCCCAGCACTATTTGTTGAAAAGACTTTCTTTTCTCCATTGTATACCCTCAGGTCCTTTGTCGAAGATTAGCTGTCCATAGATGTGTGGTTTTATTTCTGGGCTTTCAATTCTGTTCCATTGATCTGTACACCTGTTTTTGTCCCAGTACCATTCTGTTTTGATTACTGCAGCTTTGTAGTATGTTTTGAAGTCAGGGATTGTGATGCCTCCAGCTTTGTTGTTTTTTCTCAGGATTGCTTTAGCAATTCAGGGTCTTTTGTTGCCCCATATGGATTTTAGGATTCTTTGTTCTATTTCTGTAAGAATGTCATTGGCATTCTGATTGGGATGGCGTTCAATCTGTAGATTACTTTAGGTAGAATGGATACTTTAACTATATTTATTCTTCCAATCCATGTACATGGAATGTCTTTCCATCTCTTTATGTCATCATCCATTTCTTTCAGGAAAGCCTTGTAGTTTTTGTTGTATAGGTCTTTCACTTCCTTAGTTGAATTCACCCAGAGGTGTTTTATTCTTTTTGTTGCGATTGTGAATGGTATTGTGTTCTTGAGTTCATCTTCTGTTAGCTCATTATTAGAGTATAGAAATCCTACTGATTTATTTAAATTGATTTTATACCCTGCAAGTTTGCTGTAGTTGTTGATTACTTCTAAAAGTTTTCCAATGGATTCTTTGGGGTTTTCTATATATAAGATTATGTTGTCTGAAAAAGCAAGAGTTTCACTTCTTCCCTCCCTATTTGGATTCCCTCCCTATTTGGATTCCTTTTATTCCTTTTTCTTGCCTAATTGCTCTGGCCAAAATCCCCAGCACTATGTTGGATATGGGTGGTGATAGAGGCCATCCTTGTCTCGTTCCTGTTTTCAGGGGGATTGTGCTCAGTTTTTGCCCATTGAGTATGATATTGGCTGTTGGGTTGTCATATATAGCTTTTATTATGTTGACGTAGTTCTCTTCTATGCCCATTTTGTTCAGTTTTTATCATAAATGGCTGTTGGATCTTGTCAAATGCTTTCTCTGCATCTATTGAGATGATCATGTGGTTTTTATTCCCCAGTTTGTTGATGTGGTGTATCACATTGCTTGATTTGTGGATGTTGAACCATCCCTGTGTCCCTGGTATGAATCCCACTTGATCATGATGTGTGATCTTTTTGATGAATTGCTGATTTCGGGTTGTCAAAATTTTGTTTAGAATTTTTGCATCTATGTTCATCAGTGATATTGGCCTGTAGTTCTCCTTTTTCATGCTGTCCTTGTCAGGCTTTGGTATCAGCATGATTTTGGCCTCGTAGAACGTGTTAGGAAGTGTTCCATCATGCCTAATTTTTTGGAATAGCTTGAAAAGTATAGGTATTAAATCCTCTCTGAAAGTTTGGTAGAATTCCCCAGGAAAGCCATCTGGTCCTGGGGTTTTATTCTTTGGGATGCTTTTGATTGCTGTTTCAATCTCTTTCCTTATGATTGGTCTGTTCAAATTGTCTGCTTCTTCTTGAGTGAGCTTTGGGAGATTGTAGGAGTCTAAGTATTTATCCATTTCCTCTAGGTTATCCATTTTTTTGGCATGTGGTTTTTCGTAGAATTCTCTTGTATTCCGTTGTATTTCTGCGGAGTCTGTTGTTATTTCTTCTGTTTCATTTCTGATTTTGTTTATTTGAGCTTTGTCTTTTATTCATTGTAAGTCTGGCTAGGGGTTTTTCAATTTTATTTATTTTCTCAAAGAACCAGCTTTTTGCTTCATTGATCCTTTCTACTGCCTTTTTTTGTCTCAATAGCATGTATTTCTGCTCTGATTTTTATTATTTCTCTCCTACTGCTGACTTTGGGCTTTGTTTGTTCTTCTTTCTCTAATACAGTTAGGTGTATTTTAAGATTGATTATTTGAGATTTTTCTTGTTTGTTAAGATGTGCCTGTATTGTGATTAATTTTCCTCTTAATACAGCTTTTGCTGTATCCCATATGAGTTGGTATGGCATGTTATCACTTTCATTTGTCTCCAGAAGTTTTTTTATTTCTTCTTTAATTTCTTCAACGATCCATTGCTTGTTCAATAGCATATTGTTTAGTCTCCACATCTTTGTCCCTTTCTCAGGTTTTTTCTTGTAATTAATTTCTAGCTTTATAGCATTATGATCGGAGAAGATGCTTGTTATTATTTCAATTTTTTTAAATTTGTAGAGGCTTGCTTTGTTTCCCAACATATGGTCTATCCTTGAGAATGTTCCACGTGCACTTGAGAGGAACGTGTATTCTCCTGTTTTTGGATGGAATGTTCTATATATGTCTATTAAGTCCAACTGTTTTAGCTTTTCGTTAGCTCCACTGTTTCTTTGTTGGTTGTCTGCGTGGATGATCTGTCCATTGATATGAGTGGGGTGTTGAGGTCCCCTCCTGTTATTGTGTTAATTTTGATATCTTCTTTTAGGTTTGTTAATAGTTGCTTTATGAACTTCGGTGCTCCTGTGTGGGGTGCATAGATATTTATAAGCATTATTTCTTCTTGATGAAGTGTCCCTTTGATCATTGTATATTGGCTCTCTACGTCTCTCTTTACCTGCCTTATTGAAGTCTGTTTTGTGTGCTATAAGCATTGTGACACCTACTTTCTTTTGTTTGCTATTAGCTTGGAGTATTGTCTTCCACCCCTTCACTCTGAGCCTGTGTTTGTCCTTGGAGGTGAGGTGTGTTTGCTGGAGGCAACAAATTGTTGGATTTTGTTCTTTAATCCATTTTGCCACTCTGTGTCTTTTTATTGGAGAGTTCAATCTGTTTTCGTTGAGGGTGAGTCTTGATGCATGAGCGCTTAATGCTGTCATTCTGTTGCTCGTTTTCCTGTGTTTCCTTTGTTTCTTGTCCTGTGTGTTTTAGCCTAGCCATTGACTTCTGCAATTTCTTATGCTGGGTTTCTTAGATTTTTTTCCTTATTTTATGTTTTGTGTCTCTGTCCTGTTTTTTAGTTTAGTGGCTACCCTACCTTTGTATTCAGAATCTCATGTATAACACAGTCCGTTTTCTGGTGGTGTCTTACTTACTTAGCCTAGACTGATTCAGTCCCTTTTCTCCTTCACCCCTACATTATTATTTTCATCTCTTAGTCCAACTGTGTTGTGAGTTTGTGGTTAGAATGATAAGATTGTTTTTGCTTTAGTGATTTACTTCCCTTTATCCTAATGCTATAGTTGAATATTTGCTATCCTGTTCTGATTCTTTTTATCTCACTGCTCTTTGTTTTGTGACCCCTTTCTCCCTTTTTTCTTTTTTCAGGTATGAGAGCCCTCTTGAGGATTTCTTGTAGTGGAGGTCTTGTGGCTATGAAGTCCCTTAGCTTTTGTCTGTCTGTAAAAGATTTAATTTCTCCCTCCTATCTGAAGGATGTTTTTGCTGGATAGAGTATTCTTGGCTGAAGATTTTTATCCTTTAGAGTTTTGAATATGTCATTTCAATCTCTTCTAGCTTGTAAGATTTCTGTAGAGAAATCTGCTGAAAGTTTGATAGGGGTTCCTTTGTAGGTTATTTTCTTCTGCCTTGCTCCCTTGAGTATTCTTTCTTTGTCATTCGTTTTTGCCACTTTTACTTCTATATGCCTAGCAGTAGGTCTTTTTACATTGACAAATCTAGGCGATCTGAAAGCTTACTCCACACACATTTCTCTCTCAATCCCTAGAGTTGGGAAGTTTTCTTCTGTTAGTTCGTTGAGCACACTTTCTGCTCCATTTTCCTTTTCCATGCCCTCAGGAATTCTGAGTATTCTTAAGTGGCATTTTCTCATTGAGTCCGCTGTTTCTCGGAGATTTTCTTTAGTTTTTTAAGTTCTTAGTTGTCTTTCTTCCTCTGGAGCCTTTCAGCCTGTCTGTCTTCAGTTATGCTAATTTGCTCCTCTGTGGTGTCTACGCGGGCATTCAGGGAATCTGTATTCTGTCTTATCTGATCCATTGTACTTTTAATCTCTAGTATTTTTGATTGATTGTTTTTTATAGTTTCAATCTCTTTTGCGAAGTAACTGCAGAACTTGTTGACTTGTTTCTCTATATTTCCTCTTATCTCATTGAGCTTTTTTGACGATAGCTATTCTGAATTCATTTTCACTTAGTTTACCTATTTTCAAGTCCTCAGGACATACTTTTGTATTTTTTATTGTTTTCATTTTGGACTGGAGCTTTTGTAAATTGCTGAAGGTTAGAAGAGTGGTTTTTGCTCATGATGCTATTATTCGGTTTCAGTTACAGCCTGTCACCACTATATGGGGGTCGAGAGCCGTGTGTTCTGAGCCCTCTGCCTTCAGCCATGATGGCGGTGCCCAGTGGGTGTTGGGGGAGGGGGTCACTTTCTCTCGTGCGCAGACGTGGATTCCGGTCAGCTCTTGCTCTGTGGTTTCCCAGGGCCCTGGCTTGATGGGGTTCCCCCACCCGAAAGCTTTCCCCTGTTAGAGGGTTTCAGCTGCACAGGCGGTAGGAGTCCTGGATCCTGCGGACCTGTGGCCTCTCCCACGCTCCTTCCCTCACCTGCCTCAGCGTTCCCAGTCTCTAGGGGAGGGAGCGAAGTTCTCTCTTAACCTGTTCCAGCTTCCCCGAGGGCGGCTCCAGCCTTTCCGCCCTCTGTCGTTCGGCTCCTATGGGTCCCTGATGATTTCTGTTATTAGGAGTTTTTTTTGGTTGCAAAGCAGTTGCTATTTTTGGTTGTAATTTGGAGGGGAGAGAGTCCCGGGTGAGCTCAATGCGCCATGTTGCTGACGTCACCAGTTTCAATTTCTTTTGTAAAGAATTGTCTCTGTTCATTAATTTTATGCCTGATTTCATTGAACTGTCTGAGTTTTCTTGTTGGTCGTTGAGTTTTTTTTATGACAGCTATTTTGAATTCTCTGTCATTTAGATTGTAAATTTTTGTGCCTGCAGGATTGTTTTCTGGGTGCTTGCAATTCTCCTTCTGGTTTGGAGTATTATACATTCCCATATTATTTGATGGGGTTGATTTGTGCCTTTGCATATTGGTAGTACCTTGTTGCAGATTCCACTTGCTGCCACTGGGAGGGGGGCAGGACCTGTGTATTCTGAGCCCACTGTGACCTCCGGCAGGTGTGCCTGTCCTTTGGAATCTGTGCTGACAGGGCCCATATGCAATTGCCCTTATGCAATAGCTGCAGCTTTGCTAACATATGCACAGATGCTCTCTTGGGGTTCCCTTGCTCTGACCGACCGGCTGAGCTGGTACACCAGGCAAGGGTAGGGGAGCTTTCTTTCACATGCCGGATCACAGGGGTGTTCTCCTTCTGCCCTTGCTGTCTGCCCTCCCGGGGTGTTGGTTTGATGAAGACACCCCCACAGTAGCTTAGCCTTTTCTGTGTGGAGCTTTTCCACAGCTGAGTGGCACTTTGGAGAGGTAAGGTGTTCCTGTGGAGAGCTGCCCCTCCCCCTTCTCCACTCAGAGCCTGGCATGGTCCCTGCCCTAGGTCGCTGTCATTAGGGGAGGGAGATGATATCCCCTTACCTCCTTCCACTGCCTCCCAGAGCATCCAGCTCCTCCACCTTCAGAGACGTGGCTGCATGGGCCTCTCAGATGTCTGTTGTGTTGTGTGACTGTTCTCTGTTGATTTATGAATGTCCTTTTCATTGTACCTTAGAGGGGATAGTCTAAGGGAAGTGCTCACTCTACCATGACGATGACATCAGTCTATCTCCAGTTTTAAAGGAGAACAAAGCTGAAATTTCAGAGAAGTGTATGACTTTGAGCATGTTAGTACATAAATGGCAGAGAAAATATTTTCAATTCAGATTTCTGTGATGCTGAAGCATCTTTTTTTCCCCCTCCTATTCTGCATAGCCTCTGACTACCTGAAAACAGTCTGAAATTCAAAGTAGCAGGAATTAGGGTTGGTATAGGTGGTAGTTGAAGAATTGGGTCTGACTTACTGCTTCTGAAGTGTGTGTAAAGTTAAGAAGAGGGTCATTGACAGAGTCTGCAACAGCCATCATTTAATGGTTAAAGGCTCTCAGAAGTGAAGAAGTCAGTGAAGAAGACTGAATGGTGGTGAGAGAGAGAGGAGAGTCTAGTTGTGTGGTAGAAGCTGATGAAGGAAGGAGTTTCAGGGAGGTGTCAGGTGTTGCTGAAAGACATAACAAAAGTGCTTTGAATTTGACTATTGGAAAGTTATTGATGACCTTAGCAAGTTGGTTTTCAAGTGTGTTCAGGCAGGCCACCTGTGTCAGAGTCAAATGAGACAGTGATTAAGAATATCAATTCCCCAGGTGTCATCTCACACCTTATAGATTCTTAAGACTGTGAGTGAGGAAAGGGGAGGTGGTCACATGGGAAATCTGCTTAAATGCTGCTATGGTTATTCTGAGGTATGCTAAATTTGAGATTTATTGTTTTAGCAGAAGAGTTACAGTAGAGAGGTGTGATAGGAAACTAAATTGAGGAAACTAGACGTACAGTGGATATAGACTAGACAATTCTAGGAAATTTGGTCATAAAGGGAAGAAGGAAGATCTCTTGGGTCATGGAAGAATAGGGGACAGAATCAAGAAGTGTATCTTTTTTTTCTTTTTTCAAGTTTATATACATCTTAACATTTTGGGGGTTAAGAGAAAGAAACTATAGTGGTGTTTTGAAAGATGAGTAAGTGAAACTATGTAGCAACATCTATTATCAAAGAAATGTCCAGAATGAACTTTGATAGGTGTCTGGGCTAGCTCCCTGCCCCCATTTCAAATGATTGCCATCTGATGATGGGTCTTTGGAGTAATTCTGGGGTCATTGTTAATCTTATTTATTTTTTGTATTTTTTAAAGACTGGCACCTGAGCTAACATCTTTTGCCATTCTTATTTTTTTTCTTCTCCCACAAAGCCCCCCAGTACATAGCTTATTTTTATTACTAGTTAAACTTATATGTTGCCTTTTGTTAAACAATTGTTAATTAAGAGCTTCTCTCATTTTTATAAAGTCATGTATTTTAAGTGTATTCTTGTTTATAGACAAGTCACCAGCAATAAAATTAGAGATTATATCCAGAATTGGAGGTGACTTCACAAGGAAGCATTTAGACCATCCAGGGTCAATTTAATGTATTCTTTGAGTACCAGCCAGGCACCAGGCACTGTGCTTGGCAGTGGAACTTACAGAATGAACAAGGCATGATCTTTATCCTCAAGGAGATTATACTTCTTTCTTTGGAGGAACTTAAAATCTGTTAGACAGTTAAGAATTGTGTACAAGTTAATCATAGTTAACCGTATGTTAGTGTATAGCTAAAATAGGTACAGATAGGTCCTAATTAATAAGTGTAGCAGAATATATTATCAGAACATTCAGACTTCTCAAGTATTTTTAAAATTTATTTAAATTTTATTTCTTTTTTTAAATTGGTAATATAGCTACTTGGTTGAAATTTCAAAATAATATGAAAAGTATATATATTGAGACGTCTCAGTATGACTCACCTCTGTCTATCCCTCCCTTCCTTGCTCTCTATAGGTAACCACTTTTATTTTTTGTATATCTTACCAGTATTTATGCAAATAGAAACAAAATATAAATACAGATTACTGTTCCCCCCCGCCTCTCTGTGTAGCAGGTAGCATATTGTATTAATTTTCTTTTAAAGATTTTTTTTCTTTTTCCTTTTTCTCCCCAAAGCCCCCCAGTACATAGTTGTATATTTTTCGTTGTGGGTCTATCTAGTTCTGGCATGTGGATGAGTGGTGCCATGTCCGTGCCCAGGATCTGAACTGGTGAAACCCTGAGCTGCCAAAGTGGAGCGCGTTAACTTAACTACTCGGCCACGGGGCCAGCCCCATATGTTATTTTTTATGTGATAATTTTTAAGTTTAGAATGTCCCTTGGAGATCCTTTGACTTCAATATGCAGAAAGCTCCCCCTTTTTCCTTTCTTTCTTTTTGTATATAGTGACATCTTCTATTGTGTGGATATACTATTAGAGTAACTAATTCTGCTTATTTAAACTTTTACTCTACTTCAGTTTTTTAGGCAATTTTATTTGTGTAACCCATTTACTTTCTTCTCTTCTGTACGAACTAGTGCTCCCGTGAGACATTTTACATTAACGACCTGCCTTACTTTCTTCACCTAAGTCCTCTGACGCCTAGTAGGATAAGCCTTTCAGACTTTGTGGCCAAGCAGAAGACTTCCTTATTTGCATAGCTTAGGTGAGAAATGGAAGAAAAAGAGAAAGGGATGAAACTAATATTTGTTGAACTCTACTGGATGTTTTAAGGTGTGCTATCTCATTTTTTCTCCCAGCAACCCTGTGGAGTAGGTAGTGTTAACCCCTTCTTATAGACGAAGAAGGTCAGGCTCAAAAAGCTGAGTTGTCCAGACTTTCACAGCTAGAAAATGGCAGATTCAGGTTGTGAAAGTAGGTTAATTTGAGTTGGAAATCTGTGTCTTTGCTGCTGCTGTCCTATTTTCTGTCTATTTTTGAATTCCTGGACTCTGGTCTTGAGCTGGAGCTCTCTACTGTCTGCTATAAGCCTTTGATCAAGAACCATGAGATCAGACGTGTTTCCCTATTGTGTTTTTCCCGATTGCTGGGATACTGCTTGCTCATCTGACCTCTGCAACTAAGGCCCCGTTTGCTTGGATCACAGCCTGTCGCCTGCTTCTATCGGCTGTGGATTCCGCTTTCTCACTGCCTGTCTGGATCACCTCTCATCGTCACCATTGAGTTTCCCTTTCTCCCCTGATTTTCCCTGTTGTAGCCCTAGCACCACCTGAGCTTCAGTTTGGCAATATGAAGCTTGGACAAAGCTTCTGAAACTTTTGGGGATGATTTAAATGAAAAAGCTCATTATGTCTCATCTGGACTTTTACAATACTTTCCTTAAAGTGCATTCTGCCCTTGTTCTTGCCCTTTTCAGTCCTCCTCTGCACTGTAGCCAGTGACTTAACATGGACATCCAATCACATTACACTCCTGGTCAGAACATTTTATTGCCTCTCCATCTGCCTGTAAGATAAAATGTAAACTCAGGTTCTGTCCCTGTCTACCTCTCCAAACCTCACTCCTGGTAGTCCCTGGTATGCACAGTGCCTCACATGGAATGTGTGCCAATTAATAATGACTATACTCTGAGTGAATAGAATGAATGACTTTTCCAAGGAAATTAAAATTATTTGGGAAATGTCAGTTTTTAAAGTAATTGTTGGTGTTCTTTTTGTCTGTTTCTTTTTTAGATATTTCTTATTGTGTGGGTGTAAAATATTTTCACAAACTCCAAGGATTTCTAAATTGCTTTATTTACATTGGAATTTTAAAAATCTCTGTACTTGGTTGATTTTCATTTCCATCTTTTCTTACCTTTTCCCGCCCAAGACACACTGTGATCAGTTACGGTGGCTTACTATAGAAGCTACTGGGGAAATGGGAAAATCTTCACTGGGAAGGATTTTGTGATTTGGAAAAGTTCTCCCAGGTGATTCTGATATTGTGACCCACCTTGCAAGTGGCTGTTTTATGTTTTTTGGTCTGTGCTAGCATAATTGTTTACGGAATAATTGTGTAGGTCAGCAGTTCCTTATATGGGGTTCTAAGATCCCCAAGCGTGGAAGCACAGACACTCCATAGAGGCAGGGGCTTTTATCTTGTTTTGTTAGTTGATGTGTTTGTGTTGCTTCTCCCTATCTAGCTCGTTATGAGATATGTTGAAGAAGGGAAGAATTAGGGAGAAGTAAAGAGGAACACTTGTCTTACTATCTAACATATAGACACTGATTTGAGACTTTTATTTTTTAAAAACTTCACACATTTTTATTGATGAAATAAAAATATAATAATTGAATATAATATTTTGTTGTATTGGTCTACTAATGAGAAGAATGGAATTCTTTTTTATGGGATAACATTTCACTTAAGTCGGGTTCAGAGTTAGTGTTCCCTGTCATGAGATCAATTGCCAACGGTCGTTGTAAAAACCATTCTTAACTCGTGGCCAAAAAACAGACAGCAGATTTGGCCTATGGGCCAAGGTTTGCTGACCCCTGGAGTATGCCACTGATGCCCAGATTACTGTACCTGCTCCACAGTACAGTCGCCGATGTCTTTCCAACTTTGTTGCTGTTCCCCTGATGGATTTTTTCCATCCAACTGGATTACTGGTGTTTCTTGGACATTCTCAGGTTTCTGAGGCATTTAATAATCAGTACTCTGTTGTAATTCTAGTATAACTAGAATATTTTAATAAAAGCATAATATGTGTTTTCAAATTTTTCCTAAAGTCAGGTTTGAATATTTAGAGAGGTAGTACCTAATATGACGATAATAACTGCTGACACACATTAGGTACTTTTAAGTGTCAGGCACTGTGCTAAGGTCTTCTCATGTATTATCTCATTTAATCCTCAGATCAACTCATGTGGTAGGCGAGGAAACTGAGGCACAGAGTGGTTTAATAACTGTCCAAGATCGTAAAGGTGGTAAGGATTTTTACCTTAAAACAGTCTGATTCCTGAGCCACAGTCTTAACTATTGAGCAGTATTACTTCCCATGTATACTAAGAGTTTGTATTTCTTTAGTTTTGGCCTCTGCCAAGCCCCTTCTCTTCTTTTAATCAAACTTTGTGAAAGGCTGATAATCAGTTCTTTGCAACAGATGTAAGGACTCCTGCAAATAGGTATGAGGTAATAGGATTGGATGGATATTATGAGCTGATATAAAGTCATTGGCTCTCCTGCTATTTAGACTTTAAATCACAGTAAGAGATACGTTTTACATCATGCTCTCGAAAGCTTCTATTTTATTCTGTTCTATTTTGTTAAAAAAAAAGTATTGGTTTTGATCCAGTAAGTTGATTTCATAGCCACTGGATCTCCACCTGTGGTTTAGAACATTTTGTTAAACATTTAGGTGCTATAAACTCTTATTTTTTTTGTGTTCAGTTACAAAGAAAACTGCTTATATGAAACACTTGCTTTCTAAAAGAAGGGTAAAAACTCTAGAAGCCAGCGTTCTTTTTTTTCATGTAAAAAATGCTGTACACTAAACCCTTAACTGAAAGAAAATAATTTTTGCTGAAGAAGAAAGGAGCACTGAAGCCTGAATGAGGACACGTCCGCTCCACGGCTTGCCCTCTTGGACAGGAAGAAATAGAACGTCTTCATTAGCCAGTGGCACTTAGGAAACACCAGCTTTCCTGTTGGAATCTCATATAGAAGAGACTAAAGAACAGAAATTTAGAAAGTAGAAGGGAGAGAGAGTGAAAGAACTAGCGGCTGCTGAAGTTGTTTTTCATGTTTAGGCAATGAGCTGCAGACAGGAGAAAGTGACAGTAGTTCTTTGACTCACTAAACCAGTTTGTTTCACTCTGTTTTAGTATATTATTTGACTGAATTATTTAAAATCTCTTTCTCCAGCTAGATGTGAGCTCCTTGAGGGCGGCGATCTAGATGTGTCCCTATTTATAGCTGTAGCCCCTAGTACTGTGTCTAGCCACTAGGGGCTGCTGACATGTTTACATGAATAAAAAGTGTAGTGAAGGCACAGACTGTAATTCTTTGTGGGCCTTAGTGGGTAAATAAATTTGATGCAAGAAATGGTTCTAATTAGAGTCCTGTGTTTAGTCTATAGTTTATAATGATTATCAAATTTATATTGATATTGTAATTCAGCATTCTTACCAGGTCAGTAACCGTTGAATAGAGGACATAAAAAGGACATTTGAAAAAGGCCACCTGTACATCAGTGAGTTGGCGGTGAAGGTCCAGTGCTGTGTATTCATGTCTTAGGTGATTGATTTGTCCATGACTTTCTGGGGTAGTTTTTGGTTGTCGTATACTATTTCTTAAGTAAAAAGCTTCTTGTATAAGTTACTGCATAATAACTACTAGACAGATGTGTTTGGTATATTAAATATAGAGAGAGAATTTTTAGAGCAAAACTGTTGCTACATTTGATTTTTTTTCCTTCTACAGTATCAGCTTTATAGCTCATAGTTTTGATAGTGCTGTCCGAGGAGAATTTGGCCCATTCAGTTTTATATTGCCAAGTTCGGTTCAGAAGGGTTGAGGAGCCTTCACTGAATATAGTCTAATAGCAACAAGCTACGTTTTTCAGTCCAGTATCTTACACTACCAGCATTTTAATTTATAGTCGCATCCAAGGCATTGTATAATAAATTAAGATTTTAGTGGAGCATGTGGTTTGTTTGAGAACATTCCGTTTAAAATAAGTGGTAGAGGAGTGTCAGTTATCCAGAAAACTTTGTGAGTGGTTAATTGCTTGATGATTTTGGGTAACAAAAGTTTTATTGTATCTGCTTTGTTAAGAATAAAAACAGAATTTGGAAGGAATATTTTTTTTTTAGCTCTTTCCTCACAATTTTTTATTTTGAAAAATTTCAAACCTATGAGTATATTGAACACCTTGTGCCCTTCATATATGTTTACCAATTGCTAACATTTTGCTACTTTATCTCTCTCTGTGTGTATACTTTAAAAATTCCTGAACTATTTGAAGATTGCAGACACCATGATCCTAACACTTTACCCCTAAATACTTCAGCAGGCAAACATGCGTCTTTTAGGAATAAACACATTCTCCTGTGTAACCACATGATCACACTCTGGAAATTTAGCAGTGACACAGTACTGTAATCTGACATACAGTGCATATGCCAGTTTCTCCAGTTGTCCAAACAAGTTCTTTATACCATTTTTTGATCCATGATTGGATCAAGGACTACCCATTGCATATGGCTGTTAGGTCTTTTTTAACCTCCAGCACTTCCCCAGCCTTATTCTATAACTTCTTCTTCCCCCTTCTTCCTCATCCGCCTCACATTTTTGAAGAATCCAGGCCAGTTGTTTTGTAGAATGTCTCTCAATTTGGATTTATCTGATTATTTTAGTTTATTCATAATTAGACTCAGGTTAAACTTTTTCTTTTCTTTTTTTTTGAGGAAGATTGGCCCTGAGCTAAGGTCTGTGCCCTTCTTCCTCTATTTTATATATGAGATGCCTGCCACAGCCTGGCTTGATAAGCAGTGCGTAAGTCTGCGCCCGGGATCTGAACAGGTGAACCCTGGGCTGCTGAAGTGGAGCACACGAACGTAACCGCTATGCTACCAGTCAGGCCCCAAGGTTAAACATTTTTGGGAGGAATACTACATAGGTGTTGTGTTCATTGTCTATAACATTATGGTGTCTAATTGGTGATGTTAAATCTGATCATTTGGTTAAGGTGAGATTTGACAGATTTCTCCATTTTAAAGATAGCTTTTCCTCTGTGATTAGTAAGTCATCTGTGGGATGATACTTTGAAATTATGTGTGTATCTTGTTCTATAACAAACTTTCACCCAGTGATTTTAGCATTCATTAATGATTCTTGTCTGAATCAGTTATGGTAGTTGTCCAATGGCAATTTTTTATTTCTCTTATCCTTCTACATTTATCATTTGACGTTGTTCTATGAAGAAGAGTTATTCCTCTCCCTCACTTAAATAGTATCAGGTTAGATCTAGAGATTCCTGTTTTATTCAGAATGTTATCTATTCTTGTTATTATTTGTTTTGAAACTTTAACTGTCTCATTTGGCTGGTGGGAGCCCCTTTAAACTACCTCTCATGCTCTTGAACTTGTTCCCATGAGATATTGAGGACTTCTTTACTTACCGGCACAAGATAATTAGCCCGACCTTGTATTTTCCTTGCCCCAGCTCTGGAATCAGCCATGTCTCTAAGGAGTCCTCATTCCTTTTAGTGTGGAATATAGGGCATGAGGTATGTTCAGTGTTATTGGAGTATTTTTGCCTCTAGGTCCTAATAGTGGACAGAGATAGCAAATATATATTTTTCTAAAAAATGAGATCATAGCAATATCTCTAATTCCAGTCTAACTCTATGACCTTCTACCCTGCCATATCTGACCTCCTGTCTCTTATAGTGAGACCCTTGGTTCCCAACAACTTTAACATATTTATTCATTTGTTCAATCACGTGATATACACAAAATAGTTTTGGAATGCTGCATCATACCACTTCCAACAGAAAACTTACTAAGTAAAAGTTCAGGTTGTTTTTACATTTCTTTTGATTTTATCCTTACACTATATCCTGCTGTGGTTATATACTCATGAGCAGGTGTCAGCAGACTGGTCTGCTGGTCAAATGTGACTTGCCACTTGTTTTTGTGTGACCCATGAACTGAGACTGACTTTTACGTGTTTTTTTTTTTTTTTTTTTTGCTGAGGTGGTGCTAACATTAGCCCTGAGCTAACATCTGTTGCCGGTCTTCCTCTTTTTGCTTAAGGAAGATTTGCCCTGAGCTAACATCTGTGCTAGTCTTCCTGTATTTTGTATGTGGGTTGCTGCCTCAGCCTGGTGGCCAAGGAGTGACAGAGTTCCACACCTGGGAACCAAACCCAGGCCGCCAAAGCAGAGTGCGCCAAACTTAACCACTAGGCCCTGGGGCCAGCCCTTGATTTTTACATTTTTAAATGAAATTTGAATTTCAATATCCGTAGTTTTATTGGAACACAGCCACACTCATTCATTTACATTTTGTTTATGGCTGCTTTTGTGCTACAGAGGAAGAATTGAGTAATACGATACAGAGATTGTATGGCCCGTAACACCTAAACTATCTTCTGTCTGGCTCCTTTCACAAAAAGTTTGTCAACCCTAGTCAAGAATATTGTGTTCAACAGTTGCTAGGATCATTTTTTTCCTGTGTGGTTGTGTTTGATTACAGTTAACTGTTTGATTTACAGTTAATTTGTTTATTCCATTTTAGAGAGAAAGGGAATTGTTAAAAATTGGAAATTAGAAATGGTTGAGTTTTAGGATTAGAAGGGAATTTAGAGATCATGTAATCTTGCGCTGCTTAATAGGTCAGCTGCTGGCCAAATGTGGCTGATTAAATTTAACTTAATTTAGAAAAATTTGTGAGTCATATGAGCCACATTTGAAATGCTCAGTTTTTATTTGTGGCATGGTTACTGTATAGGACAGTGCAGATTATAGATCACATAAAGTTTTACATTTTATAGATGAAGAAATTGGGGCTCAGAAAGATAAAGTGACTATCCCAAAGTAAACCAGAGCTAGATAGTAACACTTGGAATGGTACAATTTATGGTGAATCAGTGGCTGACCAGGTTTGCTAATGTAGCAGCAGTTGTTAAAAAAGAGTGAGACTTCTGCCTTAGGCTATGACACCCTTTCTTGCTAAACTTCATATGAGTGTAGCATAGTAACATAGAAATACTTGAATTTTTTGAGTTTTTGAGGAAGATTAGCCCTCAGCTAACTACTGCCAGTCCTCCTCTTTTTGCTGAGGAAGACTGGCCCTGAGCCAACAACCATGCCCATCTTCCTCTTCTTTATATGTGGGATGCCTACCACAGCATGGCTTGCCAAGCGATGCCATGTCCACACCCAGGATCCGAACTGGTGAACCCTGGGCCACTGCAGCAGAAAGTGCTCATTTAACCACTGCACCACCAGGCCGGCCCCACAGTGCTAATCTTTAAGGAAAAAAGAGAATAGGCTATGCTAAACAAAATAAAACAACAAAACTTTGCTGTTCATTCTCAGCCCACCTGTAATCCTCTTTCTGCTAATATCATTGATGCATGTGAGCAGTGTTATTCTCTCTGCCCTTACTGTAACACACATCTCAGTATATGTGGTTGTGATTTCTTTTCCCATTCAGATTTTCTGGAGAGAGTGTTCAAAGAATAGAATGAGTGCAATGGATCAGATTGAAGCTTTGCAAAACTCACAGATAGTGATGATTCTTTTTCAATGATGTCTTCAGTTAATTTAGATGCTTTGAGAAGAACAATTAATAAGAATATTTTAGCATGAGGAAGTAGAAATCATTTCATTATGATGTGGTAGAAATAGTATTGTCTTTGAGCTTAGACAGATCTGGATTCACATGTCACTCTATCACTTTTGCTTGTGCAACCTTGGGCAAACCACTTAATCCTTTTGAGGAGATTAAAATAACTGACTTTAATTGTTTAAGAGTTAAATGACAGAGTGTAAGATGTTCCACTTATTATTGCTGTGTAACAAACCACCCCAACATTTAGTAGCATAAAACAATCACCATTTTATTACAGTTACAGACTCTGAGAGAGGAATTCAGGCAGGGCACAGGAGTGATGGCCCTTTTCTGCTCCACAGTGTCTGTTAGTCAACTCAGATTTCCTGAGGATTGGAACTCTTGATGCTGGAGGATCCACTTCCAAGATTGCTTCTTTAAATGTCTAAGGACTAAAGGATGGGCTCAGCAAGGACTGTTGATCAGAGCATCTTTGTGTGGTCATTCCTTATGGCTTGGACTTCTCACAGCAGATGAGCTGGATTTTGAAAGGAAGTATCCTGAGAGTGAGTGTTCCAGGAGAGCAAGGTGTCTCAGAAGTCATATAGCATCACATCTACTGTATTCTTTTGATCAAAACAGTCACAGGTCTCAAGTCTCCCCCCATTCAAGAGAGGTAACATAAATTCCCTACTTCTTGATGAAGAAAGTGTCTGTGTCATTAAAAAAAGAAGCAGCATAAGTCAGAGTTTCTAGTAGTGTCACTCTGATTTCCTCATCTTTTCAGTTTTCTTCTACTTCCTTTACTGGACTGAGCAAAAAAGATATCACTAAACTTCCTTTTATAATTTACTTTAAACAAAGAAAAAGACTATCTAAGTCAGCATTTTCCAGCTTCAGCAATGTTGGCATTTTGGGCCAAACAATTCTTTGTTGTGTTGAGGGTCAGGGCAGAGGGAGGAAGATGCTGTCCTGTGCATTGTATGATGTTTAGCAGCATCCCTGGCTTCTACCCACTAGATGCCAGTAGCATTCTCCTCCATAGTTGTGACAACCAAAAATCTCTTTGCCAAAAATCTATTGTCAGATGTTCCCTGGAGGACAAAATCACCCCCAAATGAGAATCGATGCTTTATATTATTGTTTCTTAAACTGTGGGCCATGGACCACTCTCATCAGTGTCACTTGTAGGACTTGTTAAATGTGTTATTTCCTCAGAATTTCTGGAGTTGAGTCCCAGAAATCTACATTTTTCAAAAGCTTCTCAAGTGATTCTGATGCATACGTAGTGTGAGAAACATAGACCATCCTTAAAAACTGTATGACTAATAGGTATAAAGGTAAAATTATTGCTGAAATGCTTTATTAACAGTAATATGCTAATTTCAGGTCAAACTGATGGTATAGTAGAATTGTTAAATGTACTGTACATTTTAAGTGTTAAATGTAATGTACATTTTATGTTATTCTGGGTTCCATGGATGATGTAAACAGTATATCCATGTCCATTTAATGAAACTTTTGTATTTTAATTTTATTTATTTCTCTCAACTTTATTATGAAAACTTTCATAATAAAAAAATTAAAAGAATTAACAGAAAAATTAAGAGAGTAATACTACAGTGAGCACTTGTATACTCACCACCAAGAAATAAAAGTTAACATTTTTTAGCAATAAATGCCTACATTAAGAAAAAAGAAAGATCTCAAATAAACCACCTAACTTTACACCTCAAGGAATTAGAAAAAGAACAGACAAAGCCCAATGTTAGCAGAAGGAAGGAAATAATAAAGATTAGAGCTGAAAGAAATGACATAGAGACTAGAAAGACAATAGAAGAAAATTAGTGAAACTAAGAGTTGTTTTTTTTAAGATTTTAGTTTTTCTTCTTCTCTGCAAAGCCCCTTGGTACATAGTTCTATATTTTTAGTTGTGGGTCCTTCTAGTTGTGGCATATGGGACGCCACCTCAGCATGGCTTCGTGAGTGATGCTAGGTCCGTGCCCAGGATCTGAACCACGAAAACCCTGGGCTGCCAAAGTGGAGCATGCAAACTTAACCACTCGGCCATGGGGCCGGCACCAAGAGTTTTTTGAAAAGATAAACAAAATTGACAAACCTTTATCTAGACTAACCAGTGGGAAAAAAGTGAACTCAAAATTATAAATGAAAGAGGAGACATTACCCCTGACACCACAGAAATAAAAAGAATCATAAGAGGCTACTATGAACAGTTACATATTGGTATATATACCAAGAAATTGGGTAATCTATAAGTAATGGGTAAATTTTCAGAGATGTCCGCCATACCAAGATTGAATCACGAAGAAATAGAAAACCTGAGCAGACAATAACAGGTAAGGAGATTGAATCAGTAATCAGAAACCTCCCAACACAGAAAACTCCAGGACCAGATGGCTTCATTGGTGAATTCTGTCAAACACTTAGAGAAGAATTAATGCTAACCCATCTCAAACTCTTCCAAAAAAAATAAAGAGGAGGAAGTCTCTCACATGCATTCTCCGAAGTCAGGAATATTCTGATACCAAAGCCAGGTAAGGAGACTATACAAAAAGTATAGGCCAATATCACTGATGAATATAGATGCAAAAATTCTCAACAAAATTCTAGCAAACAGAATTCAACAGCTCATTAAAAGGATTATACCATGATCAAGTTGAATTTATCCCTGGAATGCAAGGATGGTTCAACATGTGCAAATCAATCATTGTGATACACCATATTAATAAAATGAAGGATAAAAATTACATGATCCTCTCAATAGATGGAGAAAAAGTACTTGGCAAAATTCAATACCCTTTCATGATGAAAGAAGATGAGAGCCGAAAGCTCTCAAATTGGGTATAGAAGGAACATACCTCAACATAATAAAGGCCATATGACAAACCTGCAGCTAACATCATATTCAACGGTGAAAAGCTGAAAGCTTTTCTTCTGAAATCAGTAACAAGACAAGGGTGTCCACTTTCACATAGTACTGGAAGTCCTGGCCAGAGCAACTGGGCAAGAAAAAGAAAGAAAAGGCAGCCAAATTGGAAAAGAAGAAGTAAGATTGTCTCTGTTTGCAGATGAGATGACTTATATATAGGAAACCCTGCAGACTTCAGCAATAAACTGTTAAAACTAATGGACAAGTTGAGTTGCAGGATACAAAATCAACATGCAAAAATCAGTTGCATTTCTATGCACTAACAATGAAATATGTGAAAAAGAAAGAAAATCTCATTTACAATAGCATCAGAAACAATAAAATAAATTACTTAGGAGTAAATTAAATCAAGGAGGTGAACGATCTTTACACTTATAGTTTTCACTATAAGATATTGATCAAAAATTGAAGAAGACACAAATGGAAAGATATTTTATATTCTTGGATCAGAAGAATTAATATTGTTAAAATGCCCATACTGCTCAAAGCCATCTGTGGATTCAGTGCAATCCTTGTCAAAATTCCAGTGGCATTTTTCACAGAAGTAGGAAAAACAACCCTAAAATTCTTCTGGAATCGCAAAAGACCCCAAATAGCCAAAGTAATCTTGAGAAAGAACAACAAAGCTGGAGGCATTATACTTGTTGATTTCAAACTATGCAACAAAGCTATAGGAATCAAAACAGAATGGTACTGGCATAAAAACAAACACATAGAACAATGAAATAGAATCAAGAGCACAAAAATAAACCCATGCATATACAGTTAACTAATAATTGACAAGGGAGCCAAGAATACTCAATGGGGAAAAGATAGTCTTTTTCAATAAATTATCTTACACTCTTAACAAAAATTAACTCAAAATGGGTTAAAGACTTAAATGTAAGACCTGAAACCATAAAATTCTAGAGGAAAACATAGAGAAAAGCTCTTAATGTTGGTCTTGGCACCAATTTTTTGGATTTGACACTAAAAGCACAAGCAGCAAAAGAAAATATAACTGGGACTACATCAAACTAAAAAGCTTCTGCACAACAGAAGAAACAATCAAAGGAAGAGATAGGCTATGGAAAGGGAGAAAATATTTGCAAACTATATATCAGATAAGGAGTTAATATCCAGAATATATAAGGAACTCAGTAACAAAAAAATAATCCAATTTTAAAAATGGGCAGAGGACCCAAATAGACATTTTCCCAAAGAAAACATACAAATGACCAACTAGTACGTGAAAAGATGCTCCACATCACTAATCACCAGAGAAATGCAAATCAAAACCACCATGAGATATCACTTCACATCCGTCAGAATGGCTGTTATCAAAAAGACAAGAGGATAACAAGTGTTGGCAAGAATGTGTACAAAAGGGAACCCTAGTGCACTGTCAATGGGAATGTACATTGGTATGTCTGCTATGGAAAACAGTATAGAGCTTCTGCAGAAATTTAAAAATGGAGCTACTGTATGATCCAGCAATCTCACTTCTAGGTATATATCTGAAGGAAATGAAATCACTATCTCAAAGAGATATCTGCACCCCATGTTCATTGCAGCATTATTCACAGTAATTCACAATATTATTCACAATAGCCAAGACATGGAAACAACCTAAGTGTCCATTGATGGATGAATGGATAAAGAAGATGTGGTGTGTGTGTATACATATATATACACACATAATGAAATATTATTCAGCCATCAAAAAGACACCTGCCATTTGTGATAAGATGGGTGGACCTTGAGGGCATTATGCTGAGTGAAATAAGTCAGAGAAAGACAAATAACTGTATGATCTGACTTATATGCAGAATCTAAAAAAAAGACGAACTTGTAGAAACAGAGAGTAGAAAGGTGGGTTGCCAGGGGCTGGGGAGTCGGGGAAATGGGGAGAGGTTAGTCAGAGAGAACAAACTTCTAGTTATAAAATGAATGAGTTCTGGGGATCTGTATTTGGGATGATGATTATGGTTAACAGTACTGTATTAAGTACTTGAAAGTTGCTAAGACAGTAAACCTTAAATGTTCTTACCATGAAAAATATGTAATTGTGTTAGATGATGGATGTATTAATAAACCTTATTGTGGTAATCATTTTGCAATATATACATGTATCAAATCATCATGTTGTATACGTTAAATTTACACAGTGTTACCTGTTAATTATATGTCAAGAAAACGAGAAGAAAAAGTTGTTAAAATTTTTGTCATATTTGCTCTGTGTGTGTGCGCATACGTGAGAGAGAGAGATCAGATGCTTTTATGGTGAATATGACACCAAAGTAAGGGAAAGCTAGATGTGGGCTTCTGAAGTGTGATGTCTCCCGTTTGGATAGACTGATCCATCTGTCTTCATGGTGTTTAATCAGGACACCTTTATTCTTTTTTTTTAATTTTTACTAATAAATTTAATAATAATTATGCAAACTCACTATGATAAAAAAATTACATTCCTGAGGATGCAAAAAAAGACATAAACAAAGAATTGCTTGTTCTTTGTTTACATCAGACTTGTGGATAGAAAGTCCTATGAAGATGTTAATATTCCAATCCTGGAACAAATCTCTTGTGTGTCACCCTTTAAAACTGGACACCTTTCCTCTTAAGCGGATTAGCTTAGTATAAGGGATTCCCACGGTTTTTAAATGTTTGCTTAGTGGAGCACTTTCTTTCCTTGCCATATTTTTTAGATGTTTTAATACCATTCCAGTTAAATTATGCTTCTCTTCCTGTAACATAAAATAGTGCTACTCAAAGGATTGTCTGTGCACTGGTCCTCGGCCTGTGAGGGGATAAGTACAGTAAGTGAGAGTAAGTGTTTAGAAACTGTCATAACAATTGGTAGAGAATTTGATTTCTGTTAAATCTACTAATAAAAACTTGAAGCTTGTATTCTGTATATCTTTTAAAATTTTATTTTCTAGTCACTTTGTTTTTACAAAAGTACTACATTGGTATGTGTCCTAGTCGTACCTGCTGCTGTGTAACATACCATCCCCAGACTTGGTGGTTTCAGATGCCAGCAGTCATTTATTTGGCTCACAGATCTGTCCTTTGGCCAGAACTTGGCAGGGAAGACTGGTCTCTGCTCCAGGTGGGGGCAGCTGAGGTGGCTTGACTGAAGCTGGTTCACTCACAGAGCTGGCAAGTTGCTCCCGGCTGTCAGCTGGGAGCTCTGCCAGGGCTGAGGTTGGGGACCTGGGTTCCTTTCCACATGTGGCCTGGGCTTCCTTAGAGATTGGTGGTTGGGTTCCCAGGGTACTTGTCTTTAGACAAAGTCAAGTGAAAGCTGTGTGTCCTTTTATGACCTAGTCTCAGCAGTCAATGTGTCATTTCTGCTGTACTCTTACTCCATGAGGCAGCCACCAAGGTGTTCCCAGATTCATGGAGTATGGGACCTAGACTCCACTTCTTGATGGGGTGGCAAAACTCCAGAACTGTTTTTACTGCTGTTTTCAGAAAATACAATCTGTCATAATCTTGAATGGAAATTGAAAAAGCTGGCTATTTACCACAAATAGCTTTGAATGAGAAGCACCACTGACACAGTCCTGGATGACACTTCTGTTGAGTGCTGTTATTGTCACCCTAGTTTAACTCCTATACATTTGAAGGGATACTTTGCTATACCTTTATGTAGTAGATGACACATGGTGCACTGGTGGGTTAGTTTGGGACTTTTATGGGCTTTAAACTTCCGTCATGGCCCCAACTAATTGCTGATGGGAGGTCATTTTAGCCTTTCTTTAAATGCTAAAATGTACTGAGTACAGAGCTTAGTCCCAGATGCTGAGAGAAATACAAAGGCAAACATGACTTCTGCCTCTCAGGAGCTTACAGTCTTACAAAGGAAAAAATACATTTGATAGACTTCACTGGTTAAGTGATAGTGCTCCTGATATTCCAGATCTGCATATTATTGCAATGAAGTAGTATTGAGTTAAAATGCCACAAAGCTTGCTATCCTTACCAAGGTTCAGCTGTTTGTTTTGAATTAAAGTTCTTTGGAGTATTGTGATCCTTTTATTAATTTCCAGAGTTTTGAAAAAGTTGGTTTTGACAGTTTGCCAGTATTCTTTCTCCTTTTATGGAGGAGTGGATTTTCAGAGGTCCTTCCTCTGCCATTCTAGAAATGCTTCCTCCATCTTGTCTTTGCTGTTTTTAAAAATTAGAACAAATTAAACGAGAAATTTGCCTTTAAAAGATGTTTAAATATTTTTACCTGTTTAAGACATCAGATTGATGGAAATAAAAAGATTTGAATCCAACATAATGTAGTTAAATTTAATTACTTTCAAATAATTGATCCCTGAGATTTTTCCATGCTCTGGTTTATGCTTAATGTGAATCTGAACCCAATTCAGTGCTTCCTTAATTGGATGAACATTTTATATAGAGCAGTTAGCAATTAGTGTAGCTAATTGATATAAGTAAAGTTTATGTAATAGTAACATGAAATATGTTATCTTTTCTAGGAACTACTACTTTAAGAACCATGGGGCTAGTTTCCGAGTTAATTTTTATTCCTTATTTCCTTTTGCTGCTTTGATTATACAAATATATTTTATTTTCAGTGACGTTCCTGCATGTGTGAATTAGGATGACATTAATAGGTTTTGATTTATGATTATGGAAATTGTGATGTGGTTTTAAATTATACTCTTTTATTTCACAAGGATTTCTAAGTTGAAAACATAAAAATGATTTCTTTTATATTTGAACTATATTATGTAGAACTATGTAATATCAGTATATAAATTATTCTTTGGGAGTAAATTAACCATTAGAAAATTAGTCAGTTTGTGTTTTATCGTGTTATATAGTAATCCCTACAAAACCCCTTTGAGGTGAGTGTTACTACTTTGCCCATTTTACAGATGAAGCAAGTGAGATAGAGTTTAAGTAGAATAAACGTACTTCTGGTTATCGTCTTTCTTTTCTTTTCTTTTCTGTTTTTTTCTTCTCCCCAAAGCCCACCAGTACACAGTTGTATATTCTAGTTGTAGGTCTTTCTGGCTCTGCTATGTGGGACGCCGCCTCGGCATGGTCTGACGAGTGGTGCTAGGTCTGTGCTAAGGATCTGAACTAGTGAAACCCTGGGCTGCTGAAGTGAAGCACTTGGCCACAGGGCTGACCCCTCATCTTTCTTTTCTTAACAATGGGTCTTATGGTTATAGTGTATAGAACAATCTTTCTATCTGAACTCTTACAGCATCTAAGGTTCAAAGTGAATATTAAAATTCTTACTTTGCGCTATGAGCATTTGCCGTTAGTAGAAGAAATCAGCTATGTTAACATGATGAAGAAAAATGGCCAAAAAATGCATTGTGTTAAATTAAATTAAATTGAATCCAGGAGGTTATGAACCAGAATGTCAGAATTCTCTATATATTTTGCCTCTGAAGTGGTTTGGCCATTTATGTTTTTTAACAACTTTATTGAGATCAAATGGCATAGAATAAACTGTATATGTTTAAAATACAGTATTTGATAAGTCTTGACATATTTATACATCCATAAAACCACCACTACAATCGATATAATGAACATATTCATTACTCTCAAAAGTTCCCTTGTGCCCCAGTGTAATTCCGTGCCCCATACCACCACACCCTACTTTCATCCCCAGGCAACTGCAGATCTGCTGTTTGTCACCAAAGATTAGTTTGTGTTTTCTGGAATTTTATATAAATGGAATCATGTAGTATGTACTTTTTTAAATCTAGCTTTTTTCTCTCAGCATAATTATTTTGAGATTTGTTCATGTTCTTGCATGTATCACTAGTTTATTAACTACTAGTATTTCATTTCATTAATATACCACAGGTGAATAAATATGTACCACATGTGAATAAATCCATTTACCTATTAATAAACACTTGTTTTGTTTCCAGTTTTTGGCTGTAACAAATAAAATTGCTGTGAACATTCATGCACAAGTCTTTGTATGGAAGTACGCATTTGTTACCTAGAAATGAAATGGATAGCTCATGAAGTTGGAGTAAGTTCAAATTTGTAAGAAATTGCCAAACTATTTACCAATATTGTAACATTTTATATTTCTACCAGCAATGAATGAGAGATCCGTTTTCTCCTGGTGCTTGTCAGCGTTTGGTATTGTCACTGTTTTTTATTTTAGCCATTCTGATAGGTATGTGGTAATATCATATTATGGTTTTAATTTGCGCTACCTAACATCTAATGATGTTGAGCATCTTTTTTGTGTGGTTATTTGCCATCTGCACATCTTCTTTGGTGAAGTATCTATTCAAATCTTTTGCTCATTTTTTAAATTGGGTTGTTTGTTTTCTTATTATTGAGTTTTGAGAGTTCTTTATATTCTGGATACAAGTTCTTTATCAGATATATGCTCCCACTCTCTGGCTAGTCTTTTCATTCTCTTAACAGTGTCTTTTGAAAAGCAGATGTTTTCATTTTGATGAGGTCCAGTATATCAAGGATTTAAGGATTGTGCTTATGGTGGGTGGTGTTTCTAAGAATTATTTGCCTAATCCAAGGTCACCAAGGATTTCTCCTATGTTTCCTTTAAGCAGTTTTATTGTTTTAGATTCTGCATAGATCTGTGACCCATTTTGAGGTAATTTTTGCATACAGTGCAAGGTTTGGATTGAAGTTCATATTTTTTTGCATATGGATATCCACTTGTTTTCCTCCATCTGTTGAACTGACTACCCTTTCTCTACTGAATTGCCTTTATATGTTTGTCAAAATTAGTTGTGTGTATATGTGTAGGTCTCATTCTGGACTGTATTGTGTTCATTCCTCTGTTTGTCTATCTTAATATCAATACAACACTGTCTTGGTTTCTGTAGCTTTATCATAAGTCTTGAAATCAGTACATTTAGTCCCCTAATTTTTCTTTTTCAAAGTTGTTTTCAACTTTGAAAACAACTGTTTTCAATTTAAGTCTTTCTCATTTTCATATGAATTTTAGAATCAGTTTGTCAGTTTCTGCAAAAAAGCCTGCTATGATTTTTATTGATTGCATTAAATCTACAGATCATCCAATGTATGAACACAGTATATCTCCTCATTTATTTTTTTCTTCTTTAAGTTCTCTCAGCAGTCTTGAAGTTTTCAGTTTTAATGCTATTGTAAATTATATTAAAATTATAATTTCTGATCGTTGCTAGTTTATAGAAATACAATTAATTTTTACATATTGATCTTGTATCCTGCCTCGCTAAACTCACTTATTAGTTCTGGTAGCTGTTTTTTAATAGATTCCCTCAGATTCTCTATGTAGATGGTTATATCATCTGCAGATATTGATAGTTGTCCTCCTTTCTTTGAAATCTCAATGACTTGTATTTCTTTTTCTTGCCTAATTGGCCTGGCTTGCACCTCCAGTACAATTCTGAGTAGAAGTGAGAGCCGATGG
Organism: Equus quagga; assembly: GCF_021613505.1. Classification (NCBI taxonomy): domain Eukaryota; kingdom Metazoa; phylum Chordata; class Mammalia; order Perissodactyla; family Equidae; genus Equus; species Equus quagga. The sequence goes on from NC_060270.1 coordinate 70,836,868, forward strand.
ACATCCTTGTTTTGTTCCTAATATTAGGTGGAAAGAATTCAGTTTTTCAACAATAAGTATGATGTCAACTGTGTTTTCCACAGATGTCCTTTATTGGGTCAAGAAGATCTGTGTGTCCTCTGTTTTCATTCTCTGCCACCCATTCTTTCTTGTGCTGTCTTGCCACTGCTGTAGTCATGTCATTTGCCTCTTTCTGTGACAGCCTGAACCCTTTAATCTGTATTTATGGTAATTGAAAAAGCAAACTGTCATTTTGACCTTTGGAGTTAAAAGAAAGTTGGAAAGAATGTGCTTATTTTTCCTAAACAGAAAACATTGTATTAACATTAATAGAGTTATAAATATGAAACAATTTTATCTCCAAATTTTAATTCACCAATCACTGTGTGAATTTGCCCAAATACTTTTTCTGTCTCTTACTGTATTAGTCCATAATTTTTATTGTTTGAATATCACCATTTATGTTCAGCTGTTTTTACTTAACGTGTATAAATTTTTAATATCTGTGAACTTAAAAGGATTTATCATAACTTTAGAACTTTTAGAATATTTAGAATTTTATTAGTGCATTGAGTATATTTAAAGGAGTGAACATTTTTATAGATCTCAGTTCATATTCTTTTCTTTAAAGAGAGATGGGCTTTTTTCCACTGACAGCAGTTATGTATACACATATATCAATTTTACTCAGACATTTAGATGAAAAAGGAAGTGATGTGATGGAGAATTTTATTTGACTTTCTTTCCCTTTCTAAAACATCATGAAGATTTAGCATATTCTTTCACAGAGTTACAATTTTCAAGTAGTAAAATTCTCCAGAAGTCAAGCAGAATTATTGCTTTATGAAATGAAAGTAAATATGGCAAGAAAGGTTAATATATTTGGTATCTTCGTACTAAAAGTATTATGTTAATATGTGGGGAAATCTCAAGAGCTGATTAGACAGTTCACTTTTGCTTTAGGTCTGCAGTCTTTAAGTATAACTTTTCCAAGAAAGTAACTTAGTAATAGAAAAACTAAGTAGTAGGAACAATTTTAAGACTTTAACTTAAACATTTCAGACCTGTGCTTCTAAAATGTGCAAGACCAGAAGGATGGTCAAAAATATACTTGATTTCTTAACAATTAAAGAATTGTTATTTTCATTCCTTCATTTAAGGAATACTTATTCAGTACCCAGCATCCTATAAGGTATGGAGTTGAAGGTGGTGGAGAGAAACATAATGGTAATTATGTTAGAAGCAATCTCTGCCTGCTTGGCATTTATGGTCTCTATCAGTACACTGTCTCTTATGAAGGACACTTGCAAGAGGGCAGTAGGAAAATAAAATATTTCATGCTAGAATGTTAAGTTCCACAAGGATGGGGATTTGTGGGGCTTTTTTTCATTAATGTATATACTAAGATCCTAGATCATTGCCTAGCACAGTTTAACAAAGTTTTGTTGAATGACTGAATGCATATGTGAATGACTCTACTGGTAATCTATTTAAAAATTATTTCGAATGTTGTTTGTTTTTTTTTAAAGTTTGACCCTGAGCTAACATCTGTTGCCAACCTTTTTTTTTCTTTTCTTCTCCCCAAAGACCACCAGTACATAGTTGTATATTCTAGTTGCATGTCCTTCGAGTTGTGCTGTGTGGGGCGCTGCCTCAGCGTGGCTTGATGAGCAGTGCTAGCGCTCCTCCCAGGATCCGAACCCATGAAACCATGGGCCACTGAAGCAGAGCACGTGAACTTAACCACTCGGCCATGGGGCTGGCCCCCCGAATGTATTTTTAATGAAAGGGTATTTTGCGTGTACCTGAGTGCAGAACTTAGTTTATTCTAAGGTTTTTTTTCCAAGAAAAGTTTTTAAGAATTTGAAGATTACTGTTTGATAAATTTATTTTTTCCTCAAGGTTTAGAGGGTAACGTCAAACCAGATAATCAAATAAATTGTTTAAAGCTCTCTGTTGGCAGAGTCCAAATTAATAAGGTTTTATTGTAAATTATAGGATGCTAACATCTTGTGACAGTCTGTATTTAAGAGTGTTAAAACCATATTTAAAACAAATAGTGCATTTCTGTATTTGGGCTTAGCAACACAAATTTCTTCATTCTTTTAAAGTTAATTTCCATTATCTTAAATACTTTCATTTAAACGTTTAATATTTTCTGTCCATTATTGTTAGTGACGTGAGTTTGAGAAGAGCATTTTAGCAATAATAGCTACTTGAGGTTAAATTTTATTGTGTAATTTAAAATACATATATAAGTACTACCACTGGGAAGAAGTAAAAACTTTTATACATGAACATAAGTATAAGGAACATGAGAATTTGAGGCTAGAGGGTAGGTACATTTTATTATAAGAACGTTTACATATATTAATTATAATGTCCTACCATCTTATTAGTTCTTTTTGTTATAATATTCCATGTTTAGGATAGCCAAGTTTAGGTTTCCCTGGTCTCTAAAGAATAGTGACTTTTAACTTTGTTTATAATCTACTAAACCTGTTTAAAGATGGAACCAAGTAGATGGGTTACTTTCAGGATGGGTTTATCTAAGTATGTTGTCCAAGGGTAGATTTGGCTAAATAGTCTCTAAAAACATGTGACTGAATTCTCCAAAAAACTTCATATCTGGAAAAGATATTCCTTGTTTTGTTTGTTTGTTTTTGCCAAAAATGGGGATAAGACCCAGTAAAATGTTTGCTTAGTGTTAATAATTGGTTTTCAAAATAATCTGCTGTTTGTATTTCACTGTGTAGGTAAATGTTCACAATAAAACTCTAATATTTAAAGCACAATAATCTCATTAGCATTTCCTAGACACCAGTTAGAGAGTTGTCTGAAATAACATAAACTAGACTTTGGTGAGTAGTTACTAAGGAGGTAACTAATTAAAGAGTTCTTAAAATGAGTAGTTTTCCTTTGTGCATATATTCTCTTTTAATGACTTTATGAAAGTTTATATGTAAGATGGAAGATGATCGGTAGAGCCCCCTTGAAATGTTTGATATTTTGCTCAGTTGGGGCTCTAGTAATTATCTTCTCTTTTAGACAAGCTAAGAGATGTCTCAGATGTCTCTTCCATGGGGAAGGCTCACCTGCAGTCTAAGAACATATCAGTCCCCCAGCTGAGATCCTCTCACAGCTTGCCGTAACTTTTCTTATGATAAATAGCATTTGTCATAGTCTGTGATGATTTATTTGTGGGGTTATTTGCTTAATAGTTGCCTTTAACACTACACTGTAAGTTCCTTGTTTTAAGAAGCTGCTTTGTTTTGTTAACAGCATATTTCAGCACATTGTCTGGTTTATAGTAGGTGCTCAATAAATGTTTAAAGAATGAAAAATTAAGAAAAAAGTTTTTAATTTACCTTCACTTAGTCCTTTTTTTTTGTGTGTGTGAGGAAGAGTGGCCCTGAGCTAACATCTGTTGCCGATTTTCCTCTTTTTGCTTGAGGAAGATTGTCGCTCAGCTAACATCTGTGCCAATCTTCCTCTATTTAATGTAGGATGCTGCCACACCTTGGCTTGACAAATGGCGCTAGGTCTGTACCTGGGATCTGAACCTGCGAACCCTAGGCCGCTGAAGCAGAGCTCGCAAACTTAACCGCTACACCATCAGGCCGGCCCTCACATTCGTTTTTTGGTGGTGTTCCTTACTTTATGTAGAGCTGAGTTTTGACCTGTATTATTTTCCTTCTCTCTAAAGAACTTCTGTTAACGTATCTTGCAAGGCAGATCCACTGGCAACAAATTCCCTCTTCTTTTTTTTCTTTTTTCACTCTGAGAAAGTCTTTATTTCTCTTTCTTTTGAAAGATAGTTTTTGATTGGATGTCTGACATTAATTTGGGGAAATTCTCAGTCATCGTTTTCAAATATTTTTTCTGTTCCTTTCTCTCTTCTTCTAGCATTCCCATTACATGTATCTTACACCTTTTGTATTTGTCCCACAGTCCTTGATATTCTGTTTTTTTCAATCTTTGTTCTCCTTGCTTTTCAGTTTTTGAGGATTCTATTGATGTATCTCCAGCTCAGAGAGTCTTTGCTGTGTCCCATCTACTAATAAGCCCATCAAAGGTATTCTTCATACCTGTTACAGTGTTTTTCACCTGTAATGTTTCTTTTTGGTTCTTTCTTAGGATTTCCATCTCTGTGCTTATATTGCCCATCTATTCTTGAGTGCTATTTTATTCATTAGAACCTTTAGCATATTAATTATAATTGTTTTAAATTCCCTGTCTGATAATTCCAACATCCCTTCCGTGTCTGGTTCTGATGCTTGTTCTGTCTCTTCTCATTGTGTTTTTTGCCTTTTGATATGTGTTGTAGATTTTCCTTGTTAGGCAGACATGATATCCTGCTAAGAGGAACTGCTGTAAATAGGCCTTTAGTAATGTCGGGGGAGGGGAAGCGTTTTGTAGTCCTATGGTTAGGTCTCGGTGTTTTAGTGAGCCTGTGCCTCTGGACTGTGAACTTCACAAGTGTTTCTCAGTTTTTTTCAGTCCCCTTAGGTGAGACAGGATAGCTAGAGTGGGCTGGAGGTGGGTATTTCCTTTCGCTGTTGGGAAGGGTCAAGTCAGCTGGCCATTGGGTATTTTCCTTGCCCCAGGTCACTTAGGCTCTGGTTAACTAGTTTCTCCTGAGGGCAGGCCTTGTTAAGAAGAACTTAGTGCTCTGTATGTTTCCTAATCCTTCCTCCCCGCACCTCCTCCCCAGCTGCAGGAAGCTCAAGAGTGTTTTCCTCTGATATTTACTGTGGGAATCTGAGCCTCCAGCAATTTGCTCAGTTACAATTCAGGTTTTCCTACTCGTGCACTAGCCCATGGTGGTTTCTGCTTGTGAGTCTCTGCCCTGGTAAGCTGTGACACTTCGTATTTGCCTCTCTCTCCAGTCTTGGCGGCAGCGATTTGCCCTGTGTCCTCTCTTACCGAGCTAAGAAGAGTTGCTGATCCAAGAAGAGCTGTTCTGATTTTTACTTGTTAAAGTGGAGTGGGGACTTGCAGGCTCCTTACAGGTGCAACGGGAAACTACCAATCACTGTCTTTTAATTGGTGAACTTACTTGACTAGTTCTTCTCTGTCAATGTTCTGAAGCTGCTTTCCTCTATACGGTTTTTTATACTTACGTAATGTTAACTTTTACTTTTAGCTTTAATCGTTTTGACATGAACAGTCTACGATGTCAACTGTAATTACTGAATACCACCAATTTGAATTGCTGTTTCATTTTACTATTTTTGGTTTACTCATTCAAATGTCTTACTACTTATTGCTTACTCATATTAAAAACATCCTATATACTTGCATTTGTTTCTAGTGTAGTTTGTTTCCTTTATCTAATTGTCTTTAAGAGGGAAGTTTTATGGATTTTAAACTTTGAATCCTTGAATTTCTGGAAATGTCTTTAGCTTCATTCTCCCACATGAATGCTAATTTTTTTGATATATAATTCTGTGTTTCAAATAATTTTCTTTCAGAAGTTCGAAGCTACATCTTCATTGTCTTTTAACATCAAGTGTTGCTGATATCATTGTGATAGCTGTTCTTTATTTTTCCCTCTTAGGTTAAAAATTGAGAGCCAAAGATCTGTAGCCTGAAGTTTTTTATTTTGTTTTTGTTTTCTTTAGAATAATAATAATAATCCTATTAGAATTAGTTTGAATTTGAGGATTGCTAAAATGAAGGGTTTTGTTGTATTTAAAAAAAAACCAAATACCCATGTTTTTCCCAAATCTTAATCTTTAATAAAGGGAAGGGCTCTTCAAGGTTAAATAATCTCCCTCCTGTTGCCGTTCTCTGGTGTGTTTAATGCTTGCATCAGGGAGTAATGTCCACCTCCTGAGGTGGCAGATTCTTCTTCCCTCTTTTTGGCTACTCCTGAATTTATATATTTTGAATTGGAATATGACTTGCTGAAAAATTTGTGGTATTGTCTTCTCAATGGAACGGTTCAAAATAAATAAAGCTCCTCTTCCAGGCAGTTTGTGATTTTAGTTTAGATGATGAACTGTATATGATATCTTTCTTTTATACCTACGAATCCTTATCCAGGTGTTTCAAAATTTGTAACTGCTTTTTACTTAAGCGTTGGTTGAAAAATATATAGTAACTTTTGTGTTCTAAACTACCTTCTATCTTCAGCTGTCTTTTTATTTAGTCAATCTCTTTTTCCTACTTAGACCTCGTGTGGACAGTAATGACCTCACGTTTCCGATTGCCTGCTGGCAGAACCTACAATGTACGAGCATCCGAGTTGGCCCGAGACAGACAGCACACAGAGGTGGTTTGCAACATTCTTCTTCTGGATAACACTGTACAAGCTTTCAAAGTTAATGTAAGTATTTTATGTCTTTAAAAAAATAATTTCTGGTTATGTCTGAATTTAGATTATATTTTAAAACTAAAGTTGTTTAATTGTAGTACAATTTGAAAAGCCTTTTTCAATGAAGAAAGTCTTTCTAGTACAGGTTTTTAACTGTGAAGTACAAGTTCTAATTCAAACTGGATCTTTTAAAACGTTGACAAACTAGCAGTGCATTATGACTAGTGGTACAGATCAGTAGTAGTATATGGGTGTTTTTTATAAATGTGCTTGGAGATGCTTGAAAGGAATTTGTTTTCCTAAATAATTTATACATTTCCATTGTACTCTTACTTGTACTTACTGTCTGTGAATAAAACTTTTGCCAAATAGAGCTAAATGACAGCCCTGATTTTACCTGAATCTTGTCTGAAATATTTATTCAACAAATATTTGTTCATCCTGTTAGTGTCTAACTTTGTTTGCTCAACATTATTTGTGAGTTTTACCCACGTAGTATGTTAATAATAGTTGTTTCATTTTCATTGCTGTATAGTACTCTTTGTATGACTGTACCACAATTTACGTATCTGTTTGTTTATCACCATTTACCTGTTCAGTTTACTGTTGGTGTATATTTGGATTGTTTCTACTTTGGGCTCTTATCAGTAATATTGCCGTGAACATTCCTGTACACGTCTTGAGATATACAAGGGTGCATTCCTCTGTTCTATTTAAAAAATTTCAAATCTATAGAAAAGGTGAAAGAATAGCAAAATGAATACCCACATACCTTTTACCTAGATTGACGTGTTGCTACCATTTTACACATTTGCTTTAACTTGCTTTTTCTCTCTGTGTGTTGTTTCTGAACCTTCTGAAAGTAAGTGGTATAAATCTCATGTAAGTTACTTCAGCAGCCTAAGAATCTCATGAGTTACCACAGTAGCATTGTCATATCCAAAATTTCAACATTATGAAAATAATAGTATCTAACACAGGGCCCATATTCAAACTGGAATTCCTCATTCCTTCTTTCTACTCTCCAGGATAACACCTGCATCTGTTTCTGCTGTGTTTCCTGGGTATTTCTATACTTTGAAATCTTTAAGTAATATAATTATTAATCTTCTGAAGTCCTGCCATTTGTGACAGCATAGATGGACCTTAGCATTATGCTAACTGAAATAAATCAGACAGAGAAAAGACAAATATTGTATGATTTCATTCATATGTGGAATCTAAAAAAGCTGAACTCATAGAAACAGAGAATAGAATGGTGGTTGCCAGGATCTGGGGAGTGAGGAAAATGGAGAGATACTGATCAAAGGGTACAAACTTCCAGTTATAAGACAGATAAATTCTGGGGATCTAATGTACACCGTGTTGACTGCAGTCAACAATACTGTATAATATACTTGAAAGTTACTAAGAGAATAAATCTTAAATGTTCTCACCACACATACAAAAAGGTAATCATGTGAGGTGATGGGTGTGCTAGCTAACCTTATTGTGATAATCGTCTCACAGTATATCCATGTATCAAATCATCATGTTGTACACCTTAAACTTATGCAGTATTATATTTCAATTATATCTTAATAAAGCTGGAAAAAATGAAATATTAATCTTTATTTGCCAGTTTCTTCAGCTTAAAATTTTCTATATGTATTACTGTATAGCAGGATCACTAATTTATCTTTTTTATCCCAATTCGAAGTCACTTCACATTGGAAAAGGGGCTGCAGAGTAGTACCTTTAAGGATATTATCTAACATACCCAACTAATGTGCTTTTTAAGAAAGTTAGAATTTTAGTTCTTTTGTTTTCTGTCATCTATTAATAGATAGTTGGAGCATAGGTTGTCAAGCAGAGGTAATATTCAATGAAGGGAATTCTGCTTCATAAAAATTTCTAGTTAATGGAAACTCTAATGAATTAGAGAATTGATATAAGAAAAATAGGCCTTTTTTCCTGTTACTCATTAGGATGCTTTTTGGGAGGGGTTAAACTTAATAATTCTTGTTTTAACTTAATATTAGTTAATATTTAGTTTTCATTTTAACTTACAGTTCTGTGTTTGTTTCAAAATATTGTAGAAGGATTTTCTGTGTTTCCCATCTAAGCATAATTCTCCTGTTGGCACTTGAGTTGATAATAGTATGTTGTAATCAATGTGCTATCTAATTACTCTTTTAGAAAGACATATATTTAATATATTTTTAATGTATGTTTGTATTTATATATATATTTAAATATCAGTTCTAATAGAGTTGAGCATATTACTAGAATAATAAGTACTATGATACTAGAAACTTTCTCTCCCATTACTTCAGGTCATCAGAAAACTTACTTAAGAGGTATAGTATGAGAGATTGACTGTTGGAAGTGCCACATATTTATTCCCCAGGGTGGTTGGACCCAAGTCATTCCGAATGTCCAAGTTGCCTTGTACTTTTGTGTAGATGCTGCATATTTTAATCTATGTGAATGGCTCCACAGTTATGCAGTTGACAACCTTTGCAGTGGTATGTGATAGCTTGCAAACCAATAGGGGAGTTTGATCCTCTGATGTTTGTTGTCTTATGTTCATTAAGTCTCAATAGTCCCCATTGTGGGCGGCTGCTAGGTTCCCCAGCATCTCTCTGTTCACTGGGAAGGAGAACCGCTCAGTTTCCTCTGGATATTACCAAGCAGTGATTTGTAAAGTCTTAGCTGTTGGAGTCATTGCTTCCCCTAAAAGCTTTCTGTACCACAGATGAAATATTCGTTGTTGCTAGAGTCTGCTTTTTTTTTTCTCCCCCATCTGGTATTCATCTCATCAAAGCCTTTTCTGTGTATTTTCCTGAGAGGAAATGATGTAATGAAGGAGTTGATATAACTTCACTAGTGCTTCTTTCTCTTTCTCTTTTTTTGTGGACATAGGAGTGAGATAAGTCCATTGGTGATGCTTCGGTTTCCAGTTCTCTTTTCACTGTGGCTTTGGCACAGCCATTTATTTCACTGTAGCCAGCCTGTGGAGTGTGTTGTCTTCCTCATGCCTGGAATTCATCATCAATTCACCAAAAACATGTTTCCATTAAGTACTTTAAAATGTATAGTATCCATGCTACATGGATTGATTTCACCAACCTTTGAGGATTTTTTTCCTAATTTTTTGGCTTTAATTTTACAGTACAGCACTAAACAGTACAACTGTTTAGCAGTAGCTTCTGTGATAAGGAAGAGTTGGGGAGAACCAGCCTGTTCCAACTGTAAGCACTGCATAAGAAACTACCCCAAAACTTAGTGGCATGTTTATTGTCTTCAGGGATCCTTTGAGTCAGGAATTCACATAGGGATGGCTTGTATCTGCTCCATGTGTTGGGCCTCAGTGGGAAGAGTCAAAGGCTGGAGGCTAGAATCATTTAAAAGCTTATTCACTCATATGACTGTTACCTGAGACCTTAGCTGGGGCTTAAACACCCATATGTGACCTCTCTGTGTGCTGCCCTGGACTTCCTCACGGCACGGTGGCTGCATTCCAAAGGTGAGCATTCTTAGAGAGAGAGGGAGCTAGGCTGTAGACCTGTTGCCTTTTCTGATCTGTCCTTGGGAGTCATATAATGTGACCTCCACCGTATTCTATTTGTCAAGGCTATGACAAAGTCATACTCAGGATCAAACGGAAATAGACTGTCTCTTGGTGGAAAGTGGAAAGGTTCTAAAAGATCATGTGAGATCCAAAATACTGCTATGGACTTTTTGGGAGAGTACAGTCTGCCAATATGTCCCCCTAGTGATTGCAGGCATCTTACCCTGACCTCTTCATATCATACACCTGTGTCCTGCCTTCATCTGTACCTAGGAATGTCCTTCGAGCACTGTCTCCCTTGCTACTTGAAGGGTAGCTGACATATTAGAGGTCAGAGATGAGAGGGAGGTTTAATTTTTACTGTCTGCCTTTTGTATCATTCGGATTGTTTTTCTGGGTTTCTGGGTTTTATATATTTATTTTATATGTATATCAGAGAAACTTGCCTTGACTGATCAATTCTTAACACTTAATTATGTAACAATTTTGTGTTTGTTGTTTACATATCCAGCATCTTAAAAATAATTCATAAATATTTTAGCCCACAATTTGTATCTCTCTCCCTCTTTCTATCATTTTTTTTTTTTGGTGAGGAAGATTGGCCTGAAGCTAACATCTGTTGCCAATTTTCCTTCCCCCCCCTCCGCAAAGTCCCAGTACATAGTTGTATATCCTAGTTGTAAATCCTTCTAGTCCTTCTGTGTGGGATGCCACCACAGCACGGATGAGCGGTGTGTTAGGTCTGCACCCAGAATCTCAACCAGCAAACCCTGGGCTGCTGAAGCAGGGTGTCCAAACTTAATCATTGTGCCACTGGGCCAGCCCCCCACAGTGTTCATCTCTTAACTACCATATTCATAGTGTGCATGGAACACAGGACTGGTAATGCGCTGCCTTATGACGTGTTTCGTATTCTTTGAGAGAATAATCATTTAAGTATCTTTGCCATCATACTGGCTTTTTGTATTGTACTGAATATAAGGGCTGTCTGTCTAGGCCACTAGACACACAACAAATTGCCATGGTTGATTTGATGAAACTAGGTGGTTAGCTTCGGGCCTACTTTCTCTTACTCTATGTGTGTCTCTCCTGAAGGTGAATACCTTCTTAGATAGAAACAACCTTTTCTTTGGGAAGGGATATATGACATAGCTGTTTCCCTGCCAAAACTTGCGAACAGGCATTCAGTGTTCATTGGAATGGTGTTGGGTGACCACAGAAAGAAATACAGTTGTTATCACATAAGCTCCGTGATTCACTTTCTGATGCCCCACTGCCAGTCCTCCTCATCCGGGTAATTCTTTGTTCTGAGTCTCCTATGGACCCAAGAATCTCCTGGAGGAAGCCCTGGTGCCCAGGGTGACCCTCTGCCCAGAGGCTGATTTTGGTTTGGTAGTTGGACTCTGCTGATCACAATACTCTAGAAAGGAAATTACTTCTTATCTTTGTACCCATTTAGAATGTTATTCCTAACTCAAATGAGATAGTTCAGTATTTATATATTTCAAATTTGGTTTTGTATTTAAAGGTAGCATCCATTTAGCCTTATTTGAGTCTTTGCCCTTATTTATTTCACAACCTTTTTGATAATAAGACTTAAAATAAATGTGCTTCCAAAAGTCTAAAGTAAGACAACTGTGGTCTTGTATGTATACATGCTTTGCATGTGCACATATAGAAAATTACTTTTAAAAATCTTTACTTATTACTTTTAAAAATCTTTACTTATCCCAGAACTCTTTTTTGCTCCTATTTGGAAATGCAGTACAGTAGTATGTCTTCCTCTTAAATGTTTTTCTCAGTGACTGGTTTTATGACTCTTACTTGTCTATTCACCTTTTGAATTCCTCATATAATTTTTAATAAAGCAATTTGTTTAGTTTCCACAAAGAAAAGCAACAGCTGTAATGCATGAGGGATTAGTAATATTGTTATGACAAACATTTTTCTGAATGTGCAGGAATTTCTTTTTGATGCTTCCTTTGATTTGTTTGTAATAAACTTCAGAGTTTGTATTTTTTCCTGTTTCTTTTGCAGTTAACTTTTTTTCCCATGTTAAAGAAGTCTGGAGGTAGATAAGCACTTAATAAATTCAATAGGTACTTAATTTTAGTACTAAGTTAATTTATAACTTTGAATTCACTATGTTTTTTTTGTATCACTTAACTTTGAATTACTGTGAAGTGACTTTTATTTTCCTTCGTCAAGAATAATTGGAGTGGGAACTGTGCTAGTTTTACAAAGAACTTCATAGATCAGGTCCTGGATTCTAGGTATTAGACTATCACAGACAGAACATTTAAGCATATAGTGATGTCAAAATTAAGACTCTAAGCACTCCATGAATAACTGATATGGGAAGCATTGTGGTTTAGGGAGGCAGCATAATGTAGTGAGAAGTACATGAGCCTTGGAATCCAAAAAGCTAGATTTGTGTCCTGGACCTGCTAAGCACTTGCTCTATGGCACTGTTCCACTACTTGACCTTTACATGTAATTTCCTTATATATAAAGTGGAAATAATATCATCTGTTATATTAGGGTTGTCAGGATTAAATGAATGTATATAAAACACTCAGTAGGGATTCTAGTAGGTGATCTAGAAATGTAACATCCTTTTTGCCCTCTTTCTTTATCTTCTTTCCTCTCCTTCCTCTTTAGTTACCCGGAGTTGGCCAAAGCGCAGAGTTGAGAGGGCACAGTGTCCACCAGACTGCCCTCACTTCTGACACCAGTTGAAGTTTGAGAGATTCCTAAAGCCACCCTGAGTTTTGCTAATTTGTTAGAAGGACTCACAGAACTGATCAAAAGCTGTTATACTCACGATTACAGTTTATTCTAGGGAAAGGATACAGATTAAAATCAGCCAAGGGAGGAGATGCATTGGGCTGAGTCAAGGAGGAGTCTAAACAGAGAACTTCTAGTCTTCTCACCATGGAGTCATGGATGACATTACCTCCTCTGGGCCACTGTGTGTGACAGTATGCCCAGTGTTTCCAACCAGGGATGTTCCCCTGAGCTTTTCGTGTCCAACCTTTTTACTGGGACTTGATCACATGCTCCCTGTGTGACTGACCTGATCTCTATTCTCTCCCAGAGGTCAGGCTAATACCCTGAGTCTCCACTTCCCCTGGAGATCAGAACTGATGTGATGTGGCCCAAAGCCCCCATCATAAATCACATTGTTAGACTGTCCAGGGACCAAAGCCCTCAGGCAAACAGGACACTCCTATCAGGTAGGACATTCTAGGGGCCTATAGATCACCTCCAGTAGCCCAAGGCAAAGGCTAGACGCCTCTTTGAAAAAGGTTATTTCTTCACTATACATTAGTGCTACATTTTTGTGGTGGCAGATTAAATTATTCAGTACTTAATATTTTGGTTCTTAGTTTTTGTCTAAGTAATAATGTACAATTTTAAATAGTTTTAAAAAGCAAAATCACGAAGCATATGATGAAAGCTTAATGAAATGCTCCCACTCTTTTCTTTTTTCTATGTTGGTTTATATTTTCTGTTTTGGACATTATCTGTTGACTTCCTATTATGCAAGAAAGGATTTGATATTCTTAGTTCATTTTGTACCCTCACTCCCCCTGCTAAAATTTTTATGTCATAATTTTTAGTTAAATCTATCTGTCTCTCTACTATTTAACTTTCTATCTTCTATCAGAATTATATTTGGCTTCTAGTAAAAGAAACGGGAAATAACAGTCACTTGAATGAGCTAAGGTTCATTTTTCTCTCACATGAAAGAATTGTAGAGATTGACAGTCCAGGAATGGGATAACAGCTCCACAGTCATCAGGGAACCAGGCTCCTTGTTTGTCCTTCACTCTCCTGAGAGCGTGGTTGTTGATAAGATCACTTCATGATCCAAGATAGCTTTTAGAGCTCTAGCAATCATGTCAGTTTTTTCAGGCAGGTGGTTGGGGAGAATGGAGAAGCAAAAACGGCACATGCTAGTTTTCTTTCCCAATCTTAAGGAACTTTGCTTGGAAGTTCTGTCCTGCAGCTTTCGGCTATGTCTTATTGGCTAAAGTTTAGTCACATGCTCTCATTTGGGATGCAAGGCAGGATATTTTAGATATTCTTGTTACTACCCCAAACAACAGTGGAGTTTTATTTTAAGGAAATGAGAGAAAATGGATATGGCATAGGTAATTAGTTTCTGCCTTAATTGGTGTCATTGTTTACCTTTTCGTGATTATGAAAATTATCTGATTATGCAAGTTAATTCACTGCTGAGCCAATTACTGTACTATGATTATATTTTGCTCTTTCTAGAATTTTCATTGCCTCTTTTTAAAAATATACTTTGTTTTCTTTCTGTAGTTTTTTAGTTTTTATCTTTTCAAATTATATGTGTATTTAAAGAGTCAAATAGTTCTACCTGTAATACAAAGTGTATTACAGAATAGCAGCAGTTTTCTGCACCTGCCCTGACTGCACTTCCCTAGGAACAACTAACTTAATTCTTTTTGTAGAATCATTTGGTATTTGCCTATATATCTCTAAATACCATATTTCTGTTGCTACTACTTAATTTTTCAGTTTTAGGAATTGTCTACTGATTTCTCACTTAAAAAGTTGAGAATTTAGTTCTCTTTCACATCTAACTAACCCCCAATCCTCATCCTATCAATATAATTGACTTATGTAATGTGTTTATATTAGTATTCAACGTGTACGTTATTGTGTATGTGTGCATGTTCACAGCTAAGCCACATAGCACATTATAGTTGCTATTTTCTTTTGTGCCAAACTTGTTGATTTTCACAGAGTTGGTAATTGTCTTTCCCCCTTTCCCTCTTTCTCTCGCCCTTTTTTTTTTTGCTTAGTTTCCTATATATATTATTAATTACCTCAAACTCTTTAATAATAGTCTGAATCTTCTCAATATATTCTTCATAACACATATTCTATCAAATGCATCTCCTTAGAAAAATCTCTAAGTACATTCTTATGTGCTGCCTTTTGGATTGGTTGCTCTGTATACTTGGTGTTCCACTAGACTCACTCTTCACCATCATCCTGTTTTGGAAGTTCATGTAGATTATTCACAAAATCCACTGGTTCCCATTATGACACTCTTCTATTCCCCTGTATGCCTGGTGTCCCTAGGTTTGAAACCACTTCAGTTTACCTTGGAATACTTCAAGGGAGGTATACAGTCATTTGCTCTGATGGACGGAATTGGGAACTGAGGGATATAACTGCTCCCTACATGAATTTTCAGCCATTTTCCTTCCAAATGTCACCCTCATGCCTTATTCTCACCTTTTCTGATCATTTATTAGTTCTGACAGTTTTTTGGTGGAGTCTTCAGGGTTTTCTATATATAATATCATGTCATCTGCAAATAGTGACAGTTTTACTTCTTCCTTTTGAACTTGGGTGCCTTTTATTTCCTTTTCTTGCCTAATTGCTCTGGCTAGAACTTGTACTGTGTTGAATAAAAGTGGCACAAATGGGCATCCTTGCCTTGTTCCTGATCTTAGAGAAAAAGCTGTCAGCTTTTCACCATTGAGTATGATGTCAGCTGTGGGTTTATCATATATGGTCTTTATTATGTTGAGGTATATTCCTTCTATACCTACTTTGTTGAGAGTTTTTATTATAAATGTGTGTTGAATTTTGTCACATGCTTTTTCTGCATCTAAGATGATCATATAATTACTGTCCTTCAATTTGTTAATATGGTGTGTCACATTGATTGATTTTGTGCTGTTTAACCATCCTTATATCCCTGGAATAAATCCCACTTGAGCATGGTATATAATCTTTTTAATGTATTCTTGAATTCAATTTGCTAGTATTTTTTTTTATTGAATTAATGATAGGTTACAATCTTGTGAAATTTCAGTTGTACATTAATGTTTGTCATTTGTGTTGTAGGTGCGCCCCTTCACCCTTTGTGCCCACCCCCCACCCCACCTTTCCCCTGGTATCCACTAAACTGTTCTTGGTCCATAGTTTTAAATTCCTCATATGTTCACTTCTTCCCTCCCTATTTGGATTCCTTTTATTCCTTTTTCTTGCCTGATTGCTCTGGCCAGGACCTCCAGTACTATGTTAAATAAGAGTGGTGATAGAGGGCATCCTTGTCTCGTTCCTGTTTTCAGGAGGATGGGGTTCAGTTTTTGCCCATTGAGTATGATGTTGGCTATGGGTTTGTCGTATATGGCCTTTATTATGTTGAGGTAGTTTCCTTCTATGCCCATTTTGTTCAGAGTTTTTATCATAAATGGCTGTTGGATCTTGTCAAATGCCTTCTCTGCATCTATTGAGATGATCATGTGGTTTTTATTCCTCAGTTTGTTGATGTGGTGTATCACGTTGATTGATTTGCGGATGTTGAACCATCCCTGTGTCCCTGGTATGAATCCCACCTGATCCTGATGTATGATTCTTTTGATGAATTGCTGAATTCTGGTTGCCAAAATTTTGTTTAGAATTTTTGCATCTATGTTCATCAGTGATATT
The DNA here is from genome assembly GCF_021613505.1 of Equus quagga. Classification (NCBI taxonomy): domain Eukaryota; kingdom Metazoa; phylum Chordata; class Mammalia; order Perissodactyla; family Equidae; genus Equus; species Equus quagga. The sequence goes on from NC_060270.1 coordinate 70,853,223, forward strand.
GGCCTGTAGTTCTCTTTCTTCATGGTGTGCTTGTCAGGTTTTGGTATCAGCGTGATGTTGGCCTCATAGAATGTGTTAGGAAGTGTTCCATCTTCCCTAATATTTTGGAATAGCTTGAAAAGGATAGGTATTATATCCTCTCTGAAAGTTTGGTAGAATTCCTCAGGAAAGCCATCTGGTCCTGGGGTTTTATTCTTTGGGATGTTTTTGATTGCTGTTTCAATCTCTTTCCTTGTGATTGGTCTGTTCAAATTGTCTACCTCTTCTTGAGTGAGCTTTGGGAGATTGTAGGAGTCCAAGAATTTATCCATTTCCTCTAGGTTATCCATTCTGTTGGCATATAGTTTTTTGTAGTATTCTCTTATAATCCCTTGTATTTCTGCAGAGTCTATTGTTATTTCTCCTCTTTCATTTCTGATTTTGTTTATTTGAGCTTTCTCCCTTTTTTTCTTTGTAAGTCTGGCTAGGGGTTTGTCAGTTTTATTTATCTTCTCAAAAAACCGGCTCTTTGTTTCATTGATCCTTTCTACTGCCTTTTTCGTTTCAACAGTATTTATTTCTGCTCTGATTTTTATTATTTCTCTCCTACTGACTTTCGGCTTTATTTGTTCTTTTTTCTCTAGTTCAGTTAGGTGTAGTTTAAGATTGCTTATTTGGGATTTTTCTTGTTTGTTAAGATGTGCCTGTATTGTGATGAATTTTCCTCTTAATACAGCTTTTGCTGTATCCCATATGAGTTGGTGTGGCATCTTATCATTTTCATTTGTTTCCAGGTATTTTTTGATTTCTTCTTTAATTTCTTCAATGATCCATTGCTTGTTCAGTAGTGTGTTGTTTAGTCTCCACATCTTTGTGCCTTTCTCAGCTTCTTTCTTGTAATTAATTTCTAGCCTTATAGCATTATGATCAGAGAAGATGCTTGTTATTATTTCAATTTTTTAAATTTGTAGAGGCTTGCCTTGTTTCCCAACATATGGTCTATCCTTGAGAATGTTCCATGTGCACTTGAGAAGAATGTGTATTCAGCTCTTTTAGGGTGAAGTGATCTATATATGTCTATTAAGTCCAATTGTTTTAGTTTTTCATTTAGCTCCACTATTTCCTTGTTGATTTTCTGTCTGGATGATCTGTCAATTGATGTGAGTAGGGTGCTTAGGTCCCCTTCTATTATTGTGTTGTTTTTAACATCTTCCTTTAGGTCTGTTAATAGTTGCTTTATGAATCTTGGTGCTCCTGTGTTGGGTGCATAGATATTTATAAGCATTATTTCTTCTTGATGAAGTGTCCCTTTGATCATTATATATTGTCCCTCTGTGTCTCTCTTTACCTGTCTTATCTTGAAATCCACTTGGTCTGATATGAGAATTGCAACACCTGCCTTTTTTTCCTTGCTATTAGCTTGAAGTATTGTCCTCCACCCCTTCACTCTGAGCCTGTGTTTGTCCTTGGGGCTGAGGTGTGTTTCCTGGAGGCAACAAATTGTTGGATCTTGTTCTTTAATCCATTTTGCCACTCTGTGTCTTTTTATTGGAGACTTCAATCCGTTTACATTGAGAGTGATTATTGATGCATGTGGACTTAATGCTGTCAATCTGTCACTCATTATCATGTTTTCCTGTGTTTCTTTTCCTCTGTGCTTTCGCCTACCCATTTAATACTGCAATTTCTTATGCTGAGTTTCTTAGATTTTTCCTTATTTATGTTTTGTGAGTCTGTTCTGTTTTTTAGTTTAGTGTCTACCCTGAAGTTTGTATTTAGAATCTTGTGTATAATATAGTCTATTCTCTGGTGGTCTCTTACTTACTTGGCCTGTACTGATTTACACCCTTTGCTCTTGGCCTCCTAAATAATTATTTTCATTTCTTATTCCAACTCGTGTTATGAATTTGTAGTTAGAGTGATAAGATCGTCCTTGTTTTGGTAGTTTCCTTATTTTTACCCTAATGCTATAGTTGAATATTTGCTATCCTGTTCTGGTTCTATCCATCGGCCTCCCTAGTCTGTGGTTTGTGACCCCTTTCTCCCTTTTTTCTTTTTTCAGGTATGAGAGCCTTCTTGAGGATTTCTTGTAGTAGAGGGCTGTTAGTTACAAATTCCCTGAACTTTTGTTTATCTGGAAAAGATTTAATTTCTCCCTCATATCTGAAGGAAATTCTTGTTGGATAGAATATTCTTGGCTGAAGATTTTTATCATTTAAAGCTTTGAATATGTCACTCCATTCTCTCCTAACTTGTAAGGTTTCTGTAGAGAAATCTGCTGAAAGTCTGAGAGGAGCTCCTTTGTAGGTTATTCTCTTCTTTTTTCTTGCTTCCCTGAGTATTCTTTCTTTATCTCTCCTTCTGGGCATTTGTACTACTATGTGCCTTGCAGTAGGTGTTTTTACATTGACAAATCTAGGAGGTCTGAAAGCTTCTTCTAGACACATTTCTCCGTCAATCCCTAGATTTGGGAAGTTCTCTTCTATAATTTCATTAAGCACACTTTCTGCTCCATTTTCCTTTTCCACATTCTCGGGAATTCCTATGATCCTTAAGTTCTTACTCCTCATTGAATCCACTATCTCTGAGAGATTTTCCTCGTTTTTCTTAATTCTTAGTTCTCTTTCTTCCTCTGTCTGGAGCCATTCAGCCTGTCTATCTTCAATTATGTTAGTTTGCTCTTCTGTGGTGTCTAAACGGGCATTCAGGGAATCCATATTCTGTTTTATCTGGTCCATTGTGTTTTTCATCTCCAGTAATTCTGTTTGATTCTTCTTTATAATTTCAATCTCTTTTGTGAAGTAACTCCAGAACTCACTGGCTTGTTTCTCTATCTTTCTCTCTACCTCATTGAGTTTTTTGATTATAGGTGCTCTGAACTCTTTATCACTTAGTTTACCTAATTCCAAGTCCTCAGGACTTAATTCTGTTTTTACTGGTTTCCTTCTGGTCTGGGGCTTTTATAAATTGCTAGATGGCAGAGGAGCGGTTTTTTCGCATGGTGGTAGAATTCGGTTGCAGTTACAGCCTGTCGCCACTAGATGGGGGTCGAGAGCCTCATGTTCTGAGCTCTCTGGCTTCGGGCAAGATGGCTGCGCCCAGTGGCTTTGCTGGGAGGGAGGGGCTGCTATTCTCACGTCCTGATCTGGATTCGGATCAGTTCTGTTCTCTGGTCTCCTGAGGCCCTGGGTTTATGGGATCCCCGCGCATGGAAGCTTTCCCCCGTCAGCGGGTTTCCACTGAACCAGCCGCAGGAGTCCTGGATGGCCTCCCGGTCTCACGGCCCCTGCCCCGCTCCTTCCCGGACCGCGCAGCAGAGATTGCAGACTCTGGCGGGGGAGTGATGTTCTTTCCTACCAGTTCCAGCACCTCCGAGGCCTCAGCAAGGTTTATGATGTCCGCCTTCTTGGTATTGTAGGTCTCTAATGTGTTGGCATTAGATTTATTCTCTGAAATTCAGTTTTTCCAATCCTTTGTTGTATTTTGGAGGAGAGAGAATCCCGGGTCAGCTCACCCCGCCATTTTGCTCCGCCCCTTTCCTCAATTTGCTAGTATTTTGTTGAGAATTTTTGCGTCTATGTTCATCAGGGATGTTGGCCTATAATTTTCTTTTCTTGTGGTGTCCTTGTCTGGTTTTGGTATCACAGTGATGCTGGCCTCATAAAATGAGTTTGGAATTGTTCCCTCCTCTTCTATTTTTTGGAAGATTTTGAGAATTGATATTAATTCTTCTTACAGTACTTGGTAAAATTCACTGGTGCAGCTGTCTGGTCCTGGACTTTTGCTTGTTGGGAGGTTTTTGATTACTGATTTAATCTTCTCACTAATAATTGGTCTGTTCAGATTTTCTCTTTCTTCATGATTCAGTCTTGGAACGTTATGTTTCTAAGAATTTTCCATTTCATCTATGTTGTCCAATTTATTGATATGTAATTGTTCATAATAGTGTCTTATCTCTTATATTGCTGTGGTATCAGTTGCAACATCTCCCCTTTCGTTTCTGGTTTTATTCACCTCAGTGCTCTCTTTTTCTTGGTGTGTCTAGCTAAAGGTTTGTCAATTTTGTTTATCTTTTCAATGAACCAGGTGTTGGTTTCATTGATATTTTTATTGTCGTTTTAGTCTCTATTTCATTTATTTCTGTTCTGATCTTTGTTATTTCCTTTCTTCTGCTAACTGTGGGCTTCGTTTGTTCTTTTTTCTAGTTCCTTGAGGTGTAATGTTAGGTTGTTTATTTGAGATTTTTTTTGTTTATTTTTTTTTAATTTTTAAAAATTTTTCCTTTTTCTCCCCAAATCCCCCTGGTACATAGCTGTGTATTTTTAGTTATGGGTCCTTCTAGCTGTGGCGTGTGATACGCCACCTCAGTGTGGCTTGATGAGCAGTACCATGTCCATGCCCAGGATCCAAACTGGTGAAACCCTGGGCTGCCAAAGCGGAGCTTGCATACTTAACCACTCGGCCACAGAGCCGGCCCCTTTGTTTCTCAGTGTAGGCATTTATCACTACGAACTTCCCTCCTAGAAATGTTTTTGCACCATCCCATAAATTTTGGTATGTTGTATTCCGTTTTTTGTCTTAAGGTATATTTTGATTTCTCTTTTGATTTCTTCATTGACCCACTGGTTGTTCAGTAGCATGTTGTTTAATCTCCACTTATTTGTGAATTTTCCAGTTTTCTTCGTGTAACTGACTTCTAGTTTTATACCATTTGGTCAGAAGTGATGTTTTTTATGGTTTCAGTCTTTTCAGATTTCTTAAGGCTTGTTTTGTGGCCTAACGTATGATCTATCTTGGTTAATGTTCCGTGTGGACTTGAGAAGAATGTGTGTTCTCTCGGTTTTGGATGGAATGTTCTGTATGTATCTGTTAAGTCCTTCTGGTCTCATGTATTGTTTAAGGCCGAAGTTTCCATATTGATTTTCTGTCTGGGTGATGTATCCACTGATGTAAACGGGGTATTAAAGTCCGCTACTGTTACTATATTGCGGTCTGCTTCTCCCTTAGGTCCGTTAATATTTGTTTTATATATTTAGGTGCTTTTATGTTCAGTGCATAAATAGTTAGAAATGTTATATCCCCTGATTGGAATGACCCCTTTAGAATTATCTAATGCCCTTTTTTGTCTCTTATTACAGTCTTTGTTTTAAAGTTTATTTTATCTGATACAACTGTAGCTGCCCCAGCTTTCTTTTGGTTTCCATTTGGATGGAATATGCTTTTCCATACCTTTACTTACAGTATGTGTGTGACGTGAGTCTTTTGTAGGCAGCATATAAATAGGTCTGGTTTTTTAATTCATTCAGCCACTCTATATCTGCATACCTTTTATTTCGTTTTCTTACCTTATTGCACTGACTACAATAAGAGATGAATAGGAGTGGTGAGAGTGGAAATTTTTGTCATGTTCTTAATATAGGTGGAGAGCATTTAGTCTTTTATCATTAAATATGGTGATCGCTGTAGTTATTTTGTATATCCTCTTTATCAGTTTAAGGAAGTTCTCTTCTATGCCTTGTTTACCGAAAGTTTTTGTCATGACTGCCTGTTGAATTTTGTGAAATGTTTTTTCTTCTTAATCATTGGTTTTTCGTCTTTAGTTCTTTTTAACATGGTGAGCTGCAGTGATAAATTTTTTTTTTTAAGATTTTATTTTTTCCTTTTTCTCCCCAAAGCCCCTCCTGTACATAGTTGTATGTTCTTCGTTGTGGGTCCTTCTAGTTGTGGCATGTGGGACGCTACCTCAGTGTGGTTTGATGAGCAGTGCCATGTCCGCGCCCAGGATTCGAACCAACGAAACACTGGGCCGCCTGCAGCGGAGCGCACGAACTTAACCACTCGGCCACGGGGCCAGCCCCTGCAGTGATAAATTTTTGATTGTTGAATCGACCTTACGTTCCTGACTAAAGACCACTTGGCCATGATGTATTATCCATTTTATATATTGCTGAATTTGATTTGCTAATATTTTGTTGAGGATTTTTGTGTCTGTGTTAAAAGGAGATGTTGATATGTACCTTTATATTCTTGTAATGTTTTGGTATTTTTTTTTTTCTGTTTTTTGGTATCAGATTAATGCTAGTCTCCTACTAGGAGCTGGGAAATGTTCCCTCCTCTTCTGTTTCCTGGAAAAGATTGTGTAGAATTGATATTATTTCTTCCTTAATGTTCAGTAGAATTTGCCAGTGAAATCATCTGTTCCTTGAGTTTTCTTTGTTGAAAGGTCTTTGCAAATTCAACTTCTTTAATAGAATTAGGACTATTAAAATTAGATGTTCTTTTCTAGAGTGAGTTTTAATAATTTGTGTCTTCTAAGTCATTGTTTCATTTAGTCTAAGCTGTCAACTTAGGAGCGTAAAAGTTGTTTATGGTGTTCCTTTATTATCTGTAGGGTATGTATTGGTGTCTGCTCTTTCATTTCTGATACTGGAAATTTGGATGTTCTCTCTCTCTCTCTCCTTTTTTTTCCTTTTTCACTCTGGTTAAAAGGTTATCAATTTTATTGATCTTTTCAAATAACTAGCTCTTGATTCAGTTGAATTTGGTCAAAGGTTTATCTCTTTTCAATTTCATTGATGTATTATTATTTTCTTCTCTTGCTTTGGTTTAATTTACTCAATTTTTCAAGGTAGAAGCATAAATTATTGACTTGAGATAGTTCTTATTTTCTAATATAAGCATTTAATGCTATAAATGTCTCTACGCACTGATTTAGCTGTATCCTACAAAGTGTCATTTGTTGTCTTTTCGTATTTATTCAGTTCAAAAAATTTTCTGATTTCCCTGAGACTTTCTTTTTGCCCCACAGGTTATTTACGTGTATGTTATTTAGTTTCCAGATATTTGAGGATTTTTCAGACATCTTTTCTCTTATTAACTCTATTTCAATTCCATTATGTCTGATAGAACATACCATGTATGATTTCAGTTCTTTTAAATTTGATAAGCTTTGATTTATAGTTTATTCTAGATTTGGTAAGGTTTATGGCATATCTTGTTGAGTGTAACGTGCACTTGAAAAGAATGTATATTCTACTCTTTGTGTGCGGAGAGGTCTGTAAATGTGTAAATTAGATTAAGTTGATTCATAGTGTTTTTACATCCTTACTCATTTTCTCCTTTGCTCTATCATTTATTCAAGAAAGAGTACTGACATCTTCAACTATAATTGTATAATTGAGCATTTATGTATTTCTCTTTTTAGTTATATTAGTTCCACCTTGTGTAATTGTCCTACTTCTGTTGTGTTATCCATTTATGACTGTTATTTCTTTTTGGCGATGTGACTCTTTTATCATTATGTAATGTCCTTCGTTATCTCTGGCAATTTTTCTTTTTCTGACATCTATTTTGTCTGACAGTACATTCCTTCTTCCATTTGAGTAGTGTTTGCATGCTGTATCTCTTCATTATTTTTTATATTAATCTGTGTACATTTTTATATTTAAGTGGGTTTCTGGTAGACAGTGTATATAGTTGGGTCTTTTTAAAAAAATACACTTGGACTTAGGGTTGACCCGGTGGCATATTGGTTAAGTTCACACACTCCGTTTTGGCGGCCTGGGGTTCACTGGTTCTGATCCCTGGCATGGACCTGCACACCGCTTATCAAGCCATGCTGTGGTAGGCATCCCACATATAAAATAGAGGAAGATGGGCACAGATGTTAGCTCAGGGCCAATCTTCCTCAGCAAAAAGAGAAGGATTGGTGGCAGATGTTAGCTCAGGGCTAATCTTCCTTAAAAAAAATGCAATTTGATAGTCAAGGTGTTTTAGTTTAAATTTTATGAAATTGTTCAATTCATTTACTTTAATCCTTCCATTTTTAAATTTTTTTGTTTGTCCTCTCTGTTTTTTGTTTCCTTCTTCCTCCTTTCTTCCTTTCTTTGGATTATTTGAATGTTTTTAGCATTGCATTTCAATGTATCTCTTGGCCTCTTTTGCTTGTTGCTTTTTCATGGTTGCTCTAGGAATCAAAATATATATGCCTGCTTTGTGCAGTCTACTTAGAGTTAATATTTTACTGCTTCAAATAAACCTGGACACTTCCCTCCCTAGGTCCCTGTTCCCTCTCCCCTTTGTGATTATGATTGTCATATGTATTTTTACATAGAATAAAAACTCTCCCGACATGTTGTAAGTTTTGCTCTCAGCAGTAATGGCTATTCAAAGTAAATTAGCAGGAGAAAATAGTCTGTTATTTTTACCTAGATATGTACTATTCTTTTTGCTTGAAATTCTGGATTGCCCTCTGGCTTCATTTCCATTCAGTGAAGAATTTCTTTAGCATTTCTTTCAGAACAAGTCTTCCCCCAATAAATTCTCTGATTTTCCCTTATGTAAAAGTGTTATGAGTTGCCTTCATACTTGCAGGATATTTTCAATGGGTGTAGAATTCTAGGTTGATAGCTTTTTTCTTTCAGTACTTTAACTATGTAGTTCAGCTGTTTTGTGACTTCCATAGTTTCTGATTCAAACTCTGCATTCATTCAAATAATTGTTTCCCTATATGAGATGTGTTGGGTTTTTTGGCTTCCTTTACAATTCTTTAAAATTTATTTTAATTTTTTCAGTTCTTTGATTTTGATGGGTTTGGGCATGGTTTTCTTTAACTGAAATTTTCACATCTTTAAATCCATTTCTTTCACCAAATTTTTTTCAGTCATTATTTCTTCAAATATTTTTTCTGTGCCAATCTCTCCTCTCCTTCAGGAACTCCAATAATGTGAATTTTTTATTTTGTCCCATAGGTCCCTGAATCTGTGTTTAGTTTTTATAAACTTTATTTGAGATTAGATATTTTATTCACCTTCCAACTGACTGACTCACTAGTTATCTTCATTTTGTTGTTTAGCCCATTCAGTGAGTTTTTTGAGACACTGTATTTTTCAGTTCTAAAATTTCCATTTTATTCTTTTTACAGTTTCTGGTTTTTGCTAAGAATTACTATGTAGTCCTTCATTTTAAGAGTGTTCACCTTCCTTACTCATGAAGGATGGTTATAATAACTGTTGAAGTCTTTGCCTGATAATTCCAACGTCTGAGTCGTCTGAAGGTGTTCTTCAGTTGACTCTTTTCCCTTGAAAATTGTTCAGATTTTCCTGGTTCTTAATATATCAAGTATTTTTTTGCATCCTGGACATTTTGAAATTTTATGTTGTCTGTGTCATATTAAAATCCATTATGTAGTGTTGATTTTGTTGTTGTTGTTATTGTTATTTTATCAGGAAATTAACCTTGTGCTCAAATTCTGTCTCACGTCTTCTGGGCAGTGGTTCCAACATCAGTTCAATTTTCAAAGCCTTTGCTGCGCTTTTTGGCTCTGACCTTGCATGAAGCATTGAAGGGTTAGTTTGAGGCTCATATTGTAGTTCAGCTCTCAGAGTCATTGCGGTGCTTCTTTGGGTGTATTCGGCGTATGCACAGCTTTGGCATAAGCCCAGGACTTGTGTTGATTCTCCAGGCTTTTCTCCACACTTTGTGGCTCCCATTGGCGACTTTTCATGGTTACTCTGGCCATGAGGCTGAGGTTTTCTCAGAGTTTGAGCCTTCTGTGTTGTGCAGACCTGCAGGATTGGACCTACTTTAGAGTGCAGTGGTGAGGGAAAAGTGAAAAAAAAATCACCTAGAGATTACTCCCTATTCTTTAAAAACCTAGGACTCTTTTTTTCTGATTCTTCTGTGCAGAAAGATGAGTGTTTTCTTGGGCTGTTAATTTCCACTGTATCATCACCATGGCCGTGCCATTCCATGACTGGGGCTATCCCTGGGGCAAGGCTGGTGGAGAGAAAACAAAAGTGGTATTCCCCCCCACACACTCTGCAGTTCACAGGGCTCCTTTCCTCGTTCTCTTAGCAGAAAATTGGGTTTCCCTTGTTTCTTTTCCTTCCTTTGCCCACTGTGCAGTTCCCTAATTCAATCCATCTTTGGTCAAAGGGCAGGGGGTAAGAAAGGTAAGGAAGGGGCCAGCCCGGTGGTGCAGCAGTTAAGTTCACACATTCTGCTTCTCGGCGGCCCGGGGTTTGCCGGTTCAGATCCCGGGTGCAGACATGGCAACGCTTGACAAAAGCCATGCTGTGAGAGGCATCCCACATATAAAATAGAGGAAGATGGGCATGGATGTTAGCTCAGGGCCAGTCTTCCTCAGCAAAAAGAGGAGGATTGGCAGTAGTTAGCTCAGGGCTAGTCTTCCTCAAAAAAACAAAAAGAAAAGAAAGGTAGGGAAAAGAAAAGGAAAAAAAAATATATAGAAAACTCACCATACTTCACATTGTGATTTTTCCTCTGAATACTGCCAGCTATAATTCACTTTTTGGATTTCTTAAGTATAACTGCTTTTTGTATTTTTGTCTGGAGTTTTTAGTTGAAATCAGTGGGAAAAGTAGTTTCTGGTGTGATACTTTCTCTGCTTCTCTTGAGATGATTATGTGATTTTTATTAATTTTTTTGTTAATGTGGTGTATCACATTGATTGATTTGGAGATGTTGAACCATCCCTGCATCTCTAAATATCCTTATTTTATATTGGTCTGCACAAGGAGTTGAATATGTATCTTTTTTAGCTGTGTTTACAGCAGAGCATGTTTTTCTTTGGTAGTTGTATGGGAACTTTCCTGCTCACATATTTGTTTCTGAAAAGTGACACTTGACTAATCTTCTCATATTAGAAATTCTCCTGCTTGTCAATATGTTTCTCCATCTTTCAATTTTCTTAACCTAGATACCCCATGAATATGCTTTTGTTTTTAATAGTTTTGAATAATATTTAGGATATGTTTCTGCAGAAACTGTATCCAAGTTAATACTGCATTGGATAATTTTACTGGAGTAGGGCTCTTAGTTGTAGCTTTGCGTTAATATCTGTCAAGTTGTAGTGATTTTTCATATTGTTGCTGTATTTCCTCAGGGCTTTCACATCTGTTTTTGGTTCTTCTTGTCAATAAACAGTGTGGTATAGCACTTATGTTTCCTTCTAGAAGTTTCATGGTTTCAGGTCTTATGTTTAAGTCTTTAATACATTTTGAGTTAATTTCTGTGTATGGTGAAAGATAATCATCTGCTTTCATTCTTTTGCATGTGGCTGTCCATTTTTCCCAATACCATTTATTGAAGAGGCTTTTCTTTCTCCCTTGTATGTTCTTGGCTTCCCTGTTGAAAATTAGCTGTCCATAGATGTGTGGGTTTATTTCTGGGCTCTCAGTTCTGTTCCATTGATCTGTGTGTCTGTTTTTGTGCCAGTACCCTGCTGTTTTGATTACTTTCTAGCTTTGTAATGTATTCTGAAATCAGAGAGTGTGATACCTCCAGCTTTTTACTTTTTTTCCCAGGATTGCTTTGACTGTTAGGGCTCTTTTGTTGTTCCATATAAGTTTTAGGATTCTTTGTTCTATTTCGCTGAAAAATGTCATTGGAAGTCTAACAAGGATTGTATTAAATCCCTAGATTGCCTTAGAAAGTTTGGACATGTTAACTATGTTAATTCCTCCAATCCAAGAGCACAGAATATCTTTCCATTTCTTTGTCTCTTCAGTTTCTTTCAACAGTTTTATAGTTTTCAGTGTACAGATCTTTTACCTCTTTGGTTAAATTTATTCCTAGGTGTTGTATTCTTTTTTTGTTGCAACTGTAAATGGGATTGTATTCTTAATTTCTCTTGCTGCTACTTCATTGTTAGTGTATAGAAACGCAACTGATTTTTGTATGTTGATTTTGTATCCTTCAACTTTACCATATTCACTTATTACTTCTAAAAGTTTCTGGTGGATTCTTTAGGGTTTTGTATATATCAAATCATGTCATCTGCAAATAGTGACAGTTTTACTTCTTCCTTTCCAGTTTGGATCCCTTCTATTTCTTTTTCTTGCCTGATTACTCTGGCTAGGACTTCATATCTTTGTTAAATAAGAGTGGAGCAAGTGGACCTCCTTGTCTGGTCCCTGTTCTTAGAGGGATAACTTTCAGTTTATCTCCATTGATATTAGCTGTGTGTTTGTCATACCTAGCCTTTATTATGTTGAAGTACTTTCTTTCTATACCTATTTTATTCAGAGTTTTTATGCTGTATCTTGACAAATACTTTCTCTGCTTCTCTTGAGATGATTATGTGATTTTTATTAATTTTTTTGTTAATGTGGTGTATCACATTGATTGATTTGGAGATGTTGAACCATCCCTGCATCTCTAGAATAAATCCCACTTGATCATGGTCTATGATCTTTTTAATGTATTGTTGTATTTGATTTGCTAGTATTTTGTTGAAGATTTTTGCGTCAATGTTCATCAGTGATATTGGCCTGCAATTTTGTTTTCTTATGTTGTCCTTGTCTGGTTTTGATATCAGATAATATTGGCTTCATAGAATGAGTTAGGAAGCTTCCTCTCCTCTTCCATTTTTCGGGAGAGTTTGAGAAAGATAGATGTTTAAGTGTTTGAATGATTGGTAGTATTCCCCAGGGAAGCCATCTGGTCCTGGACTTTTATTTTTTGGGAGGTTTTTGATTGTTAGTTCTCTTACTGGTGATTGGTCTATTCAGATTGTCTGTTTCTTCTTGATTCAGTTTTGGAAGATTATATGATTCTAAGAATTTATCCATTTCTTCTAGATTATCCAGTTTGTTGGCATATAGCTTTTCTTTGTATTCTGTTATAATCTTTTGTATTTCTGAGGTGTCCATTGTAATTTCTCCTCTTTCATTTGTGATTTTATTTATTTGAGCCTTCTCCCTTCTTTTTTTCGTAAGTCTGGCTAAAGGTTTGTCAATTTTGCTTATCTTTGCAAAGAACCAGCTCTTGGTTTCATTGATTTTTTTCTCTTGTACTTTTGTCTCTATTTCATTTATTTCTGCTCTGCTTTTTATTATTTCCTTCCTTCTACTGATTTTGGGCTATTTTCTTCCTTTTCCAGTCCCTTTAGGTGCTCTGTTAGATTGTTTACTTGAGATTTTTCTTGTTTGTTGAGATAGGCCTGTATTGCTATAAACTTTGTTCTTAGAACCACTTATGCTGTATCCCATAAATTTTGGACTGTCAGATTTTCATTTTCATTTGTCTCTAGGTATTTTTTGATTTTCCCTTTGATATCTTGATTGTCCCAATCATTCAGTAGCATTTTGTTTAACCTTTACATATTTGTACCTTTTCTGATTTTCTTCCTGTAGTTGATTTCTAGTTTCATACTTCTGTGTTCAGAAAGGATGCTTGGTATCATTTCCATTTTCTTAAATTTATTGAGACTTGTTTTGTGGCCTTATATGTGATCTATCCTGAGAATTTTCCACATGCATTCAAAAAGAATGTGTATTCTGTGGTTTTTGGATGGAGTGTTCTGTATGTGTGTTTATATCCATCTGGCCTAATATATCATTTAAAGCCAATGTTTCCTTATAGATCTTCTGTCTGGATGATCTCTCCATTGGTCCTCTGCTTGTGTGGCTGTCTATTTCTCCTATGTCTGTTAGTAATTGTTTTATATATTTAGGTGCTCCTATGTTGGGTGTGTAGATATTTACAAGTGTTATATACTCTTGTTGGATTGTTCCCTTTATCATTATATAGTGACCTTCTTTCTCTCTTGTTGGTTTTTGTTTTAAAGTCTATTTTCTCTGATATGAGTATTGCTACCCCAGCTTTCTTTTCTTTGACATTTTTATGGAGTATCTTTTTCCATCCCTTCACTTTCACTTTCTGAGTGTGTTTAGGTCTAAAGTGTGTCTCTTGTATGCAGGATATATATGGGTCTTGTTTTTTCTATCCAATAGGCCACCCTATTCCTTATAATTGGAGCATTTTGTCTGTTGACATTTAAAGTAGCTATTGATAAGTATGTACTTATTGTCATTTTGATACTTTTTTTCTGCGTGTTTTAGTAGTTCTCTGTTTCTTTCCTCTTCTCTTGTTCTCTCTTCCCTTGTGGTTTAATGGCTTTCTTTAGTATTATGTGTGAGTTCCTTTTTGTTAATTTTTTGTGTATTTATTATAGGTTTCCAGTTTATGATTACCACGAGGTTCAGATATAATAACTTTAGTATATAGCATTCTATATCAAGTTGATGGTCTCTTAAGTTTGACCTCTTGCTAAAAGCTCTACTCTTTTATACTCCCCTCCTCCCATGTTTTATGTATTTGAGATCATATCTAACCTTTTGCGTGTGTGTTACCATCTTACCATGGAAATAGATAATTTTAGTCCTTTTGTCTTTTGCCCTTCATATTATCTTCATAGGTGGTTGATCTGCTACCTTTACTGTATATTTACCTTTACCAGTGATTTTATTGTTTGTTTTTTGATAATTTTCTTATTCCTATTTGTGGTCTTGTCTTTTCCACTTAAACAAGTCCCTTTAGCATGTCTTGTAAGGCTGGTTTCTTGGTGATAAACTCCTTTAGTTTTTGCTTATCTCGAAAACTCTTTATCTCTCCTTCCATTTTGAATGATAACCTTGCCAGATAGAGTATTCTTGGCTGTAGGTTTTTTCCTTTTGGCGCTTCAAATATATCATGCCACACTTCTAGCCTGTAAGGTTTCTGCTGAGCAGTTGGCTAATAGCCTTATGGGGTTTCCTTTGTGTGTAACTTGTTGCCTTGCTCTTGCAGCTTTTAGGATTCTCTCTTTATCTTTAATTCCTGATGTTTAATTATAATGTGGACTGTGTGCTTTTCTTTCTGGTGGTTTTTGGTTGCTTTCTGAAATGGGTGGTTTTGTGTGTGGGCTGTATAAGAGCAGGCTTTTCTTTCCCTTACATTCAGTAGTTTTTCTTGTATTCCTGTTGTTGTTTATAGCCAACAGAGCCAGGTATTATGACACTTGTCTTGGTTGTGCTGAGTCCAAAAGCTGTGTACTGTGGTAAAGCTCTCCTGCTTAGCTTCCACTCCTCCACGAAAGGCTTAACGTATGAAACATTAAGATTGCTCCCTGCCAGCTGTGAAGCACCACAGCTAGAGGGTGGCTTCTTTCTCTCCAGAAAGGAATTTCTGTCTCTTCCACTTCACTCAGCACTGTCCTTTGTTGTGGAGGTTATTTTTATCCAGTTACTGGTTCTCTCTCAGGGATATTTGTTCCAAGAGTAGTTGTAAAGTTGTTGTGTCTGTGGGAGGAGGTGAGTTCAGAGTCCTCTTATGCCGCCATCTTGACACCGGCTCTCTCCTCTAAGACTTTTATAGTTCTAGTTGTTAATTTTAAGTTGTGGTCCATTTGGAGTTCTTTTTTTTTTAGTGTTGTGAGTTAGGGGTCTAGTTTCATTCTTTTGCGTGTATATATCTGATTGTCTCAACCTCATTTTTTGAAAAGACAATTCATTCCCATTTGAATTGTCTTGACACCCTGTCACAAACCAATCTACAGTAAAGGTAAGTTTATTTCTAGACTCTTCAATTCAATTCAATTATTTTCTATTTCAATGTCTATCCTTATGGTGAGTATCACGTTGTATTAATATCTGTAGTTTCACAGTAAGTTTTGAAATTGGGCAGTGTGAGTTTTCCAACATTTGTTCTTCTTTTTCAAGATTATCTTGTGCATACACATTTAGGATTGCTATGTCTTGTTGGTGGATTGGCCTTTTTGTCATTCTGTAATGTCCTTTTTGTCTCTTGAAAATTTTTTTTCCTTTCAAGTCTGTTTTATCTGATATTAATATGGGCATTCCTCCTTTCTTTTGATTTATCTTTTTCATGATTTCTTTTTTTATGATTTATCTTTTTCATGATTTACTTTCAACTTACCTGTATGTTTATATTTGGAGTTTCTTGGAGATAGCATACAGTTGGGTCATATTTTTTATAGCCTGTCTGCCCATCTCTGAGTTCTGAGTGAAAATTGATTTCCTCCAGAGAAGATTTTTATTTTTTTTGCCAATCACCTGAGGGCACCATCATCCCAGGACCACTTTCATTTTTTGACTTGGGGTTCTCAGACCACATCATAACATTTATTCTGGCCAGATAGGCAAGTTTTGTTTTTTTCTTTTTTAATTTCTTTGCTTTTCTTTGCCATTCTGCACAGCATGATTTTTTCCTTCTTTACTTTTACTCTGTGAGTATAGCCAATTTAAAGGTTGTGGGTCTCTTGTATTTCGAACCTGAACAGACCTGGGATCACTTCTGATTCCTAAATGTATCCTGTGGTCACAGTAGAAGCTAGAAAACTTAAGGGCTAGAAACTGCCTTGAGCATTTCTGAGTAGCTAGGCTTCTTGATTTCACTTTGCTTCAGATCTTTGTTTCTACCTTTTTTCATAGTAGCTTAGTAGCTGATTAAAACAAATTTTTTGGAAGTATTTTAACCTAGTAATTTAATTGCATTTTGAAGGATTTTTCTAGAGTTTATCATTTCCTGTGCTGCTGGAAATAGAAGTCATTGTTAATAGCAAAATAATTCTTTGAATCAAAGTATTGTATACTGGCTATAAGCATGGACTCTTGAGCTAGATAACCTGGGGTAGAATGTAAACCCTGCCAGTTACTACCTGTGTGATTTTTAGAAACCAGTGTTTCTTCTCTGTGCCTCAGTTTCCTCATCTTTAAAGAGTCTTAATAGCACCTATCATATAGGGTTGTTATGGTAATTAAATGAGGCCATACATGTACACTTACAACAGTGTCTGGCGTAGGAAGTATTCAGTAAATATTGGCTGTTATTATTAACTTCGTAAGCCATAACTCTTATTTTTGGGTGCTCTTTCACTTTATGTTAAAACTTTTCCACTGACTTGCATATAGAAAAAGTTGTCAGTTTTTCATCTGTAGAAACCATACTTTATATCTGGAGTACCATATTATTTGGTTTCCCCTCTTCCTGTTTTATGAATTAGTTTCATGCAGGAAGAAAAAAACCTATTGCCACTTTCTTAAGCCACTACTAACTCTTACATTGCCCATCAGTAAGTAACCTTGTTTATCAAAATCACTGTGTTTGTTATCTCTTGAAGTTTATGTTGTTTCTTAAGAATCTCTCCTTTCTCTAAACCCTAATGAGAATCTATTCCTATGGGGTATTCATCATCCAGGAAGGTAATCAAAGTCCAAAGCCTTTCGGTCTTTATGACTTACCTAACCTACTACATAATTGTCTTTTTTTCTTGTGTGAAAATTTTCCTCCTTTCCATCTTCAGAAGGGCATCTTAGGAAATAAGGAATCTTAGAGCCAGGAGGAACCTCAGAGATCATCTAATCTAGTTGTTTTCAGACATTTAAAATATGGAATCCCTTTTTTCCCAGTGAAGATGTACACTCACACACAGACACACGTTTATATATGTGTGCGTGGGGGTGAGTATAATGGATCAGTTATAGTTGCTGTGGTTGAAGCAGGAAGCCCAAATTTGGCCATCTTGCAATTTTCTGCCCCCAGTGCATCAGCCCCTAAAGCTAAGTCTGCTCACTGAGCCCTAGGCACTGCATAGGATAGTTTTTAACTCTGGTCTAGCCTATCCCATAGGTTAGAGTTGGTGAAACTGGCCTAGATGGAAACAGAATCCACTCAAGGCTACATACTAACTAGCCAAGTAGGGACTTGGCCTATTTGCTGTTTCCGTTTTACCGTACTACGCTCCGAAGTATTCTTCCTGCCATAGGTCTGTAGAGCTGCTGCTTAGTGTTTTCTACAAACTTGTCTAACACATCTGTCCTTGTGCTTGTCCTGCCAGCAAAAATCTCACTTTTGCCTGGCAGTTGTTATTGACTTAAAATTCTAGTGATAAACCTAAATAAATTCTGTTAGGGATGGTCTCGTCATCTTTAGAGAAACTATTTCCAAATGCCTTGCTCTCTAAGTATCTTGTGAAGCAAGAAAAACTGAAGGACTAGGAATGCCTGCAAAGGGACTACAAGTAACATAAACTTTAAAATTTAGGCCACTTTATCATTTACTCATTCACTTACTCAACTAACCAAATATTTACCCATTGCCTTCTTTGGCAGTCACTGTTCTACCTACTGGGGATTTTCGTACATGTTAAGCTTCTCCATGAGCTATTTTCTTACTCTTCATTCTGACCCTGGGCAATCTCATCTACTATGTGGCTTCAGTATTTTTTACTTCCTATGATTGAGGTACTGTGTCTGCCCTATGAGTAAGGCCTGGGTGGAGGCCCCCAACTTCCTAGTCACCTATCCTGTGATTTAAAATTCGTAGCAAGGAGTTGTGATGCATAAGAAATGCTGGTGGCCGGCCCCTTCTGCAGAGATACTGTATCCTTTGGCTAAGATCTGAGGATAAGGAATTTCCATTTTTGCCATACTTACCTGGAGTGGAGCTTGCATAGTGTTGGCCTGGGAAGAGGAGAAAGGAAGTGGGTCATGGCTTAAGTGCCACAGATTTTCATTGTTCTTACTGAAATTTAGTAGAATTTCTTGAAAAAATGCTATTTGATTTGTTGTATGCTCTTAGGACAATTCCATGAGACTTTAAATTCTTGGCTTTTTTGTTTTTGTTTGTTTTTTAATTATTTTCACCAGCAGTAGTTGTTTTGCTGGGGAGCAGGTTCATGGAGCTTCTTTCTTAGCATGATTACCTGATTGATTTTTGAGCATTGAACCAGCCTTGCATCTCTGGAAAATCCTACTTAGTCATTGTGTATAATCCTTTTGAGATATTGCTCAATTCCATCTGCTAATATTTTGTTGAGGAATTTTGCACCTATGTTCATAAGGAATATTTGTCTATAGCTTTCTTTTCTTGTACTGTCTTTGTCTGGCTTTGATATCAGGGTTATACTGGCTTCATAGAGTGAGCTGATTTTCTGGAGATAGGATGAGTAGAATTATTCTTAATTCTCATTTAAGTGTTTCTTGGAATTCTCCAGTGAAATCATCAAGCTAGGAAATTTTGTTTGGGGGGAGATTTTTTTTAAGTATTATTTCATTTGCAAAAATAATTATACAGCTATTCAAAGTATCTATTTCGTATTAGGTGAATTTTAGTAGGTTTTTGATCGTTTGAAGAGTTAGTGCATTTCATCCAAGTTGTCAGATTTATATGTATGACTACTTACCTTGTAAAGATATTTGGAGTGTGTACTGATATTCTCAGTTTTAATGTAATTGGTAATTTGTGTCTCCTCTCTCTTTTTTCTTTATTACTCTTGCTAGAAGTTTTTAAATTTTATTGATCTTTTCAAAGAACCAGATTTCCATAGATTTTTGCTCTTACGTGTGTTACTTGTTTTCTTCTGTTTATTTGCTTTTTCTAGTTTTTTTTTAAGGAGTTTAGACTATTGTTTTGAGACCTTTCGTTTTTTTTCTAATGTAAACATTTAACTCTGTAAATTTTCCTTTCATCTCTGCTTTGGCTGTATCCCACAGCCAAATTTTGATATGTTGCATTTTTTAAAAATTTTATTTTATTGTGTTTTTTATTTCCCTGACTCTTCTTTATCTTGTGGGTTACTTATAAATGTGTTCTTTAATTTCTTGGTGTTTCGTTTCTAAATTTTTCTTTATGTTACTGTTTTTCATTTTTACTTCTATGTGATTTCAGTTGTTTTCGATTTGGTAAGTTTTTTTTTTTTTTTATGACCCAAGATATGGTCTGTCTTGTGAATGTTGAAAAGAATGGGTATTCTGTTGTTGAGTAGAGTGTCCTGTAAATGTCAGTTCGATCCTGTTAGTGGATGTATTGTTGAGTTTTTTGGGTAGTTGGTCTTGTTAGTACATTTTACATACATAAATTATCATAGTATATTGGTAACAACATTTTACCACCTCGAGTGAAGTATAGAAACTTTTACCTTCCCCTCTTTATAACTGTCTTAAAATTTTTTCTTTACATACGTTGGCCAGCATATCAGATAATGTTAAAATTTCTGCTTTAACCATCAGACGTAATTTAATGCTAAAGACAAGCATAGGCTTTTATATTTTCCCCAATTTCTCCCATTCCTTTGTTGTTGTTTTCTGTTTTTCCAAGTTTCCTTGTATTATTATTTCCTTTCTGGGTGGAGAAATTTTTTAAGGCATTCTTTTTAGTCATAGTCTATTGGTGATAAATTCCCTTAAGTTTTCTTTTTTCTGAGAATGTCATTATTTACCCTTCATTCCTATAGAATATTTTCTCTTAGTAGAGAATTCTGGGTTGACACTTCTTTTCTTTCAGCACCTGGGAATTGTTGTGCCACTTCCTCTGGCCTTATGGTTGCAGATGAGAAATCTGTTTTAATTTGAATTCATATTCCCTTTAGGTAAGCATCTAATTCTTTTTCTAGATTTTTGAAGATTCTTCTTCAAGGTTCTTTCTTTTTTCTTTTGTTTTCAGTAATTTGATAATGACGTGTCTCAGGGTGGATTTGTTTGGATTCATTTTGATTGAGGTTCACTTGGATTCTTAAATCTGTGCTTTTGTGAAAATTTCAGCTAATATTTCCTCAAATATTTTATCATCTTGAAACTCTTTCTCTTTTTTTAGAGATTCTAATGTAACATGATTGTTTTATATATCTATATATGTATGTGTATATATATATATGTATTTTTTTTTTCCCCATTGTCCCACAGGTCTCTGAGGGTTAGGTCATTTTCTTCAGTCTGTTTTCTATGTGCTGTTTAGATTGGGTAATTTATATAGCTCTATCTTGAAATTCCTTGATTGTTTTCTGTCTCATTTTTATTGAGCATATCTAGTCAGTTTTTATTTTATTTCTATTACTGGTGTGGGTTTTTTTTTTTTGTATTTTGTTTTGGTTTTGCTGAGGAAGATTCACCCTGAGGTAGCATCTGTTGCCAGTCTTACTCTTTTCTTTGTGTACATGAGCCGCTCCCACAGCATGACCACTGACAGATGCATGGTTTAGGTCTGCACCCAGGAACTGAACTTGGGCCACCAAAGCAGAACACACTGAACTTAACCACTAGGCCACTGGGGCTGGCCCTATTACTGTATCTTTTCAGTTACATATTTTTCATTTGGCTCTTTTATGTCTTCTGTTTTATTAGAGAAATTCTACTTTTTTCAGTTTTCTTCTTAGCATTCATAGTGGTTTGTTGAAACATTTTTATGATGGCTGCTTCAAAATTCTTGTCAGGTAATTCCAACATCTGAGTCATGGCCATGTTGGCACCTGTTCATTATTTTTCTCATTCAAGTTGAGATTTTCCTGGCTCTCTGTATGATGAGTGAGTTTAGAGAGTATCCTGGACATTTTGGGCAATATATTATTAGACTTTAGATCATATTCATATTCAATCTTTTTTGTAACAGGGAGTCACCCTGATAGCATATTTGGTCCTGACCTGCTTTTGTAGGTTGTGATTCTAGTGATAATTTGGTTTCCAGAACCTTTTGCATTACTATTCTGGTCTACTTCATGTGTTATCCAGAGACCTGACTGAAAACCATGCCTGTATTCCACACTGTAGTTGAGTTTTTAAACCTTTTGCTCTTGTAATTTTGGTCACTTTCACATGTGGTTCTTATGGGTATCTAAGATTTCCTTTCAAGGGTTATCTCTTGTCTAATCTACCTCCTCTCCCAAATCTTCCTCCCTCTCTCTGGTTGGCAGATCCCACTTGCTACAGCTGGGTGGTGGTGGTAGTGGAAGTCAAGGCTTCACTCTCAGCTTCTACTGTCCGCATCCCAATGGGGGCTTCCAAGCCCTGCCTGTTACCACCAGGCTGAGGTGGAAATTCAGACTGTGCACTCAACTTCTACTGATACCTCAGGAGAGAGATACTGTGTATTGCAGCTTGCTGTTAGTTGGCAGAGAGTAAAAGACTAGACTTCCCACTTGCTGCCAGCTAGTATCAGGAGGCACTGGAGCTCTAGGTTCCCTACTTGATTTCCATGGCACTGCTAGGGACAGGCTCAGTTTTTTCCATTGGGTTTGGCAGGAGTAGGGTCAGCATTATCAGATTTCTCTCTTGCTAAATACCCTTTTCCTAATCATTTGGCTAGAGAAAGCAGGCTTCTCTTGGCCTCTTTACATCAGCGCCTATTGGCATTTCTGGGTTGTAGGATTCTCTAGCACCAAGTCTATCGTATATGGGAGGTGAAAAGAAAACCCATGATTGAGAGTCTGTAAATAAACCCATACATTTATGGTCAACAGATTTTACCAAGAGCCTTCAGTGGGGAAAGAATAGCTTCTTCAACATATGGTGCTTGGACAGTTGGACATCCACACGCAAAAGAATGAAATTGCATCCCTACTAGGTATATACCTACTGTATACAAAAATAAACTCAAAAAGTTTGCCAAAGAACTGCATGTAAGAGCTTAAACTATATAATTTTTAGAAGAAAATACATGGGTAATTCTTCATGACCTTAGATTTGGCAGTGAATTTTTAGATATGACACCAAAAGCACAAACATCAAAAGAAAAGAATGAGTAAATTGGGCTTTACAAAAATTAACAACTTTTGTATATCCAAATATATGATCAAGAATGAAAAGATAGCCTACAAAATGGGAGAAAATATTTGCAAATTATATATCCAACAGGGGTCTAGCATCCAGAATATAAATAGAACTCTTAGAACTCAACAACAAAAAGGATTATCAACCCAACTTTAAAAAATGGGCAAAGGACTTGATTAGACATTTCTCCAATGATAGACAAATGACTAGGAAGCACATGAAAAAATGCCCGATGTCATTAGTTATTTTGGAAATACAAATCAAAACCACAATGAAGTACCACTTGATATCCACTGGGATGGCTTTAATCAAAAGAATAGAAAATAACAGATGTTGGCTAGGATATGGAAAATTGGAATCCTCGTGTGTTGCTGGTGGGAATGTAAAATGATACAGCCACTGTGGAAAGGAGTTTGATGGTTCCTCAAAAAGTTAAACAGAATTTCCATATGATCCATCAATTCCACTTCTGTATATATGCCCAAAGAATTGAAGGCAGATACTTGTACACCAGAGTTCATGGCAGCATTATTCGCAGTACCCAAAAGGTGGAAACATTCCAAATGTTCATCAGCTGATGAACAAATTGTGATATATCCATATAATGGATTATTTAACCATAAAAGGGAAATTAAGTGTGGCTACATTGTACAACATAGAAGAACTCTGAAAACATCGCGAGTGAAAGAAGCCAAATACAAAAGGTCGCATATTGTTCCATTCCATACATATGAAATATCCAGAATAGGTAGATCCACAGAGACAGAAAGCAGATTAGTGGTTGCCAGGGCCTGAGGGAAAGGGGAAAAAGGAATATTTTTAATTGATATGGTATTCTTTTGGGGTGATGAAAATGTTTTGGAACTAGATAAAAGTGATGGTTGGACAATATTGTGAATGTCCTAAATGCCACTGAATTGCACACTCTAAAATGGTTAATTTTATATTATAAGAATTTTACCTCAATAAAAAGAAATGGAGCCAGGCTGCCACCTTCTTTTCACCTTTCAGAGTTTTCTTATTTTTAATGTTTGCTTGTCTTTTTTTTTAGTTTCACTTAGCTGGAGGTATAGGGAGAAATGCATCTACTTCGTCTTGTCCATAGAAGAGTACCTTAGACTCATCTTAGTAGCTTTTTAAAAAAACTAATGCTTGAGCTCTATCCTGGAGCAGTTTAATGAGAATGGGAGAGGGGTGAGGGAGGTGAGTTGCATCAGTATAAAAACTGTTCACGGGTTATTGGAATGGGGACCTCTGTTGTGAAGCACTGTTTGAAGCACATGCTTCTCGCCATTAATGAGTTTTGCAAATAGCCATTTCACCCAGTCTGGCCAATAAGACGTGATGGGAAGCTCTTTGTAAGATAACCGTACAAGGAAGGTTGTTCTTTTGAACATTGTCATGGTATGGGTATGAATCTTAAAATTTCTGTTACCATCTTGCTAACAGCCTACAAATGCAGCCAACACCAGGAATGTGAATAAGAGAGATGGAAAGAAACCTCGTACTTGGTTACATCTCTCATTTGCTGAATTAGCCAGTTCTGAAGTCTGTTATACCCCTGTACTTTTCATCATATGAGAAAATACGTGTCCTTATTGTTTCAGCTCTGAGTTTTGATTCTGACTTATACCTGGAAGCTTACCAAACTACTGTAGCTAATGAAAGGAAAACTTAGTTGTAAAATATAGCACTGTTTACTAACATGTTTTTCTAATATTTGTCTTAATACTGCAGTGAACATATTGGTATGTATAGCTATTTCCCCCAATATTGGATTTTATTTTTCGCTCAGGTTAGGATGCCAGAAGTAGTCAGTATTGTTATTGCTCTTGTGTAATATTTCCAAATTGCTTTCCCAACAGATTATATCTATCTGCAATGTTAGCAACAATAAGTAATTTTTGTCCTACTTGTTGGATTTTACTTTTTGGATTATTGTTTGCTCATGGCATGTCATTATAGTGTTCCACTTTGATTTCTTCTGTTACTGAACATGTTGATCATTTCTTTATGTATTTATGTGTTAGTTACATTTATTTTTTAGGGAATTATCTAGTCATGCCCTTTGTACCACAACTTTGCAGATATGCAACTTACGGAAGTTACAGTTATTCTTACTAAAGCAATAGGATAATAAGTAATGCCTAAATGATAGAATTGGTGTGAGGTTAAAGTGAGATATTTTTCTAAAGTTCTGTGAACACTTTTATAATTAAAGTATTAATTCTTTATCAGTTTGTTGCAGGTAATTTTCACCTTTTTTGTTTCCCTTTTTGTGGCACTATTTATTTTACACACACAAATTTTAAATTGTATTTAGTCAAATACATCACTTTCTAGTCATAACTTAAATGGTAGAATAAAAGCAATAAGACAAATGATATGGATATATACATGAGTTAAGGTAGCAACAATATAAAATTACAGAAATACTGTGGTGATAGCCTGAAAGCAGAAGGCATTTTTAATCAAAAGTTTTCCTTATATCTTCATATTTATTTTGTACTCTCTGGACCAGTTTGCCTAAAGTCCCACTGTTTTTTAAGTACTGTGTCACATGTGAAGTCTCTATTCCCAACCACGTTGTTGGTGGGGAAACAGTTGCCAATTTAGTGGAAGAGGAGAAAAGTCCAGGAGATTAAAAATATGGAAGTCTATAGCCTGTCAGTGTTGATTTCCTTTTATTTTTCTTCCAGAAACATGATCAGGGGCAAGTTCTTTTGGATATAGTCTTCAAGCATCTGGATTTGACTGAGCGTGACTATTTTGGTTTACAGTTGGCTGATGATTCCACAGATAACCCAGTAAGTTTAAGCTGTTGTCTTTCATTTTCATTTTAGTTTTTCTCTCTTTTCAGAATACAAAGTCTTTTCTGATTTATAGTGTTCACTGATTTAGTGAGTTTTTAAATTAATTTTATTAGAAGTAATTCTTTTGCCTTTGTTCCTCATTTTCTTGATGTTTTCATCTGTCAGTTTATTCCCTTAAGGTTTTCGTAATTATAAGTCAATCTGTAAATCTAGCACTGATTTCTTTCTTTATGTGTCTTAAACAACTGAGAAGCAAATCTATGCTTCTTGACGTAAAGAGAGAAAATTGGGCATAAAGGTTAAAATATTAACTTAATACTAAAATGTTGAAGTAAAATATTTAAAAATATTGTTGTATCTTAAGTCTTATGTAAATTAGCCTGCATTAAGATAAAATTAGTTTTTCATGGCATTCATGGTGAGCTGTTTCTAACCAAAATTCTTAATTTGTTGTGTAAATTTTCCAAAAAATTGAGATAGAGATTAAATTTCAGAGCTCTACAATTCTTGGGCATTAAGTTCCTTAGATTGGTACTAATTTTTCAGTGGTTGCAGTCATGATTCTTTTTATTGGAAAGATAAGATCATAGAAATAGAAGATAGCATGTGATGAATAACAGCAATGTTTAATTCTTTGTAAATTTATGTGGTTATACAGTGAGAGTCTTTTACAAAACAGTACAATATGCTTTTGATTAGTATAAGAGAATGACTATTTTGAAGGAAGTGTTTTGTATAGTTTAGAAAAATTGGAAGGTTGAAGAAATGATTCTGGATCAGTGTTTTAGAAATCAGTTTGTAAGGCCATATTAATAGAATGGCTATAGAAAATACAGATAACTCTTGTGAGAAAAGTAGAGTTTCTCGCTGTATTTCTTGTGTGTACGCTCTCTCTCATATTCAGGATCCTAGGTCTCTGAATGAATGATTAGTGAGAAGTAAATACAAAATGTTCGATATTACTTTTTCTTCATTACTGATTTTGTATGAAAAACTAGGAGGATGTTGTGGCTAAAACAAAGCAAGGCCCAGCTAGTGTCAGTGGAAATAAATACTTTTGTGCTGAACTAAAATAAAAACAAACTTTCCTCATACTTTGATGCCTTCACCAGATGACGTGAGCTTCTCCAGGGGCCTAGTGGAGTAGTTATTTCTTGGTAAATAAACAGACGTGAGAATGGAAGTGAGTAGAAATGTCAGTAATGTAGCCTTTCCCAGAAAGATAAATTGTTAGCCAGGCAAATACCTGAAAGGTGTCCACCACACTTCACTATGTGCAACATTGAAATAAAAAATAGATAATCCTTAGATTATCTTGCTGACACTCATAGCAGACCCTCTAGCTATAAGGCTGTCTTTAGATTGATTGGAGAAGTGACAAGACAACAAAGGAGAAAGAGACCAGCTACTTAGCACCATGGTCACTGCCGTAAGTATGAAAAACCATTATTCCTGAGAAAGTATTCCAGAAAGACTAATATTGAGATTACATAAATTACAAGAGATAAAAATTCTGTCGCATAAATTTGTATGCAAGAAGACATTTCTATTCTAAAACAATAACAGCAGGATGAATGTGGGGAAGCAGAGCTATTTTGAGCTGGGTTGATCTTTCTGCTATCTCCTACCTGGTCTTACTTTTCTATCTTGAGCATTCCTTCCCAAATAAGATATATTCCCAGGTCCAAGTGTCCAATTGCTAATGATCCAAAATAATTCTTCCTTAAAAATTAGAATTTTAAAGACCCAAAAGAAGCCTTAGAGATTATCTTGTCTAATAACCTTATTTTTCATGAGAAATTATCTCCCAGTCCAAGGAGATAAAGCCCGAGCTACTTGCTGGCATCAGTGAAACAAGACTTGGATCTCCTAACTCCCCATGCAACTCTTTTCCACAACACAACAATTTCTGTGTTTAAATGTTCAGAAGAGTCTGTGAAATACCAAAAATATGTCCAAAGAAGGACCTTTAGAGCACAGATTTTGTAAGTATTTTCCCATTTCTGGTTGCCAATATGAAATATATCAAGACTTTGAGGATAA
This sequence comes from Equus quagga, assembly GCF_021613505.1. Lineage (NCBI taxonomy): Eukaryota > Metazoa > Chordata > Mammalia > Perissodactyla > Equidae > Equus > Equus quagga. The sequence goes on from NC_060270.1 coordinate 70,880,404, forward strand.
TTAATGGACTGAGGGAAAGGGATGCCATTCTTAAAAGGAGAAAGGAGTAAGGGAGTAACATTTATGCAACATCAATTGAGGACTTGTTAGTAAACCAAATTCTCAGAATAATCTTATGAAAGTATCATTAAAGTTCTTTTAAAGATGAAAAACTGAGGCTTACAAAACTTATTTACAAAACTTATTTAATGACAGAGATAATTAAGTAGCTGAGAAAAGATTTGAACTTGTACCTGATTCCAAAGCCTATATACTCTTCCTACCGAAAACTGTTGCTTCCCAAGAGATGATGACGTAGATGCACATGACTCATAAAAATGAACATACTGAGGAGAGGAGGTACCATACAATGAAATTACCAGCAGGGATGAAAAGGAATTTGACAATATTCTAAAAGGATTAATCCTTATCAGTCCTTAGTTCAGAGTTTTTCATCTTAAAGCTTGTCTATGTTATATATATGTGTATATGTGTTATGTATATATGTATATGTGCTCATATATGTTGCATATGTATGTTATATGTATGAGTTAGAGGATCAGAACTAATATTGTCTTAGGTACATAGACATTGAAATTAATTTAATTGGACTTAGAACCGATAAACTAAAAAAGCACCCAGCGTTTTATTGTGTTCTTATACGTAACAAATATTAGAATCTTAGTTGACTATCCTTTTCTTTAGAATTTTCCTTGGTAATGAGTGCCATTGCAACAAACAAAATTTCTTAAAGAAAAGCTTTGACTTGTTGAATTTTCTCCTGCTTTCATTTAAAAACTGTTTATTACAGCTTTAGCTGTTAGCATAATGTCTTATATAATAGTAGTATTTAGTCATTGTTTGAGCAAGCGAAGTAATGAGTAATGACATGGTTATAATTTATTATGCATAATTTCTTTAATTTTATAAGCACTTAAAGTTGGCTGTTCCTTTGTGGCCTTTATCAGCATGATGTTCATCAGAGCCTGGAGATTATATTATTCACGTGCATTTACTTTTTTATTTTATTTTTCCCCTAAAGTGAATAAGAGTCGATTTCTCTATTACTGTTGACTTGTTTTTCCTGCAGTTTCGTCCTTTTGATACTTTGTGTTGTGGTTATGATATTTTACTGGTTTAGTACTGTTTTCATATTCCCTAGTCTTTTAGCTTTCAGACTTGAAGTTATATCAGAATTACCTGAAGGCTTCTTAAAAATACGGATTTTGGGCCCTATGCCTAGAGTTTCTGATTCAGAAAATCTGGTGTGGAGCTCAAGAATTTGCATTTCAAACTAGTTCCCTGGAATGCTTATGCTGCTAGTCGAAGGAACCACATTTTGAAAATCACTGTTCTAATCCAGTAGGCTGTTAATTAAGACTACTGAAGCAAGAATAATTCATAGAGAATAGCTTGGTTTATCCTTTGAAGATTCCTTTTACTTAACTCAGAGTTCTTGAATTACTTCATCAGGTTTGAGGAAATATATGAAAAGTTACATAGAGGATGACTTATTTCAACAAGCCATATTTTAGTACAATATGATTGCTAAAATGCTTGCTATTATTTCACATATGTCAGTATTTCTCTCGTATTCCTTTCATCTGTTTCTACTGCAATACATTAATTCAGGCTCTTATTACCTATTGTATAAACCTCTTTGGTAACCTGCAAAATGTTAGATTTTTGCTTTTGGTCTCTTTTAACCCTGTTCCATTTGGGAAGGGAATGACAGAGATCTGGGGTGCAGAGAAATGTTTCAGAGAGAAGCAGCATCATGTGGAAAGTTCCAGAGTGAAGAGAGATGAATGTTGCATTTGAGGAACTGAAAAATTTTTTTACTATTAAGAGAATATAGTGCAAGAGGAGAAGATGGGTCAAAGGTGAGGTTTGAGTAAAGTATGTCAGATCATGAAGTGCCTTTTAGTCTATGGTAAGATTATACTCACCTAAGGGTTTATTTACACAAATAACAGACTTCTGTTTTAAACATACCGCTTTGGTTACCGGGTAGTAGTGAGTGGCACATAGAGTTGCAAACTAGAGACAGTTGAGAGATTGTTGCAATAATGAAGCTACTAGGAAAGATGATGATTGACTATGAGGGATGAAGAAAAGTGGGTAAGTGCTTGAGCTATTTAGGAGATAAAGTCAACAGGACTTGTTGATTTGATTAAGGTAGAGTAGGTTCACGAGAGAAAGAGAGAAGTCAGGGTTATTATCTCACATTCTGTCTTTGGCAACTTCATAGACAGAAGAACCATGCAGAGCAAATAGTATTGTTGGTTTTATTTTTTAGTTACCAATTGTTTATTGCTAGCATATAGAAATACAGTTTATTTTGTATATTGACTTTGTATTATGCAGTCCTCCTAAACTCACTTAGTAATTCTAGTCAGTTTTTGTAAATTCCATATGATTTTCTACATAGATTATTATGTAAACATATGGTAAATTACAGTTATTTTCAAATTTTAAGCTAACTTTGTGTTCCTGAGATAAACCCCAGGGTACACAATTAATTTTATATTAACCTTGTATCCTAAGACGTTGCTAAAGTCACTTATTACTTCTAGTGGTTTTTCAGTGATTCCTTAGAATTTTTTGTGTAAATCATGTCATATGTGACTAGGGACTGTTTCACTTCTTCCTTTCCAATCTTTATTCTTTCGGATTTTTTGCATTATTTTTTCATTCATTATTACATACTAAGACTACCAGGATAATAATGAATAGAAGTGATAGGAGTAAACTACCTAGCCTTGTTCCCTGTCTTAGGAGGAAAGTATTCGGTGTTCACTATTAAGTATGCTGTTAGCTGTAGGGTTTTAAAAAAAAATTGTGTAATTGAGGCATAATTTACGTAGAATAAAATTCAACACCCATTCATAATGAAAAGTCTCAACAAACTTGGAAAAGAAAGGAACATTCTCACTCTGATAAAGACATCTACTAAGCACTTAAGGTGCTTGGGGGAAATGTAGAATAAAAGCACAATGAGGGGGGCTGGCCCCGTGGCCGAGTGGTTAAGTTCGCATGCTCCGCTGCAGGCGGCCCAGTGTTTCGTTGGTTCGAATCCTGGGCGCGGACATGGCACTGCTCATCAAACCACGCTGAGGCAGCATCCCACATGCCACAACTAGAAGGACCCACAACGAAGAATATACAACTATGTACTGGGGGGCTTTGGGAAGAAAAAGGAAAAATAAAAATCTTTAATAAAAAAAAAAAAAAGCACAATGAGGTGTCACTAGAAAGTTAAGATTAAAGAGTCTCACAGTACCGCGTTGGCAAGGATAGGGAGCAACTATTCAGAATTGCTGGTATGACTTTAAAAGGATACAACCACTTTGGAAAGTAGTTTGACAGTTTCTTGCAAAATTAAACATAGATTTACTATATACCCAGCAACCCCACTTTTAGGTATTTATCCAAGAGAAATGAGAATATGTTATGTGAAACCTTGTACACAAATGATCACGGTAGGTCTATTCATAATAGCTCAAACTTGAATTAACTTTAACATCCAGCAGTAAGCGAATTCATGAAAAATAATCGTATTTTTAAACAGTGAAATGCTGTGTGATATAAATCATTATTCCATTTATATTAAATTGTAGAACAATCAAAACTGCTATACAGAGACTGAAAGCAGATCAGTGGTTACCTGAGGGCTTGAGGACTGAATGCAAAGGGGCACAGGGAACATTTTAGGATGATAGAGAGATCTTGATTGTGATGGTGGTGGTTACGACCTGTATATATTTGTCACAACTTAGTCTCTATATTGCAAATGAGTCTAGTCAGTCTGGCTGGGCCCACAGTCCATATTCTGTTTCCCTTTGGGCGAATAGTTATTTCCATTCATTTCTTTAAGTTTCCAACGGCTGCTTTTTTCTGGGGCTTTGGGGTCTTCCTCTGCATGCAAAAGTTTAACTGTCAGCTGGAGTTGAGGTGGCCTTTATATATGTATTTTAGAGCTAATCCTGTCTGCTGCTTCTTCCCTTTCAGGATTTCCTCTTCAAGTTTCTGGGTGTCCTGCCACTCCTACCTGAACTCTCTCCAAGGACACCTCAAGTCAGTAAGGCTGTCCCCTGCCTTGTGTAGGGTTTGAGATTGCCCTCAGGCAAAAAACTGCAAATGAATAAATCTCACCCTTGCAGTTTTTCTGTTTTTCAAGAGTAGACTTAACTCTTATTTCTGCCTGCTTTCGGTTGCTTTCCAGTGTCAAATATTGCACGTGCGTGCACACACAGACACACAAAATAAAAATGAGTGCCATGAGCAGGCAAGAAATTTGAGGGATTTCATAGAAGATTCAGTGCTGACAAGGAAGAGTGGAAGAATCAAACAGAAGAAACCCTACTGAAAAAAGAGCGTAGGAGAGGAATTTTTTGGAGATGGGAATGTTTCAGGGTAATTCAGTACTGTTATCAAAATGATTAAGTGAGGAAATATTTGAGGCAGCTAGGTTACTGAGCCTTCTCTTTTCCTCTTTCTCTAGTTGAAGAGAGGGCAGTAGGTACAGTTCCCTCCTGAAATAAAGCAGTTTGCATGTTTGGGGGGAAGTAGAGAGAACTCATTTTTTTCTTAACAATATAATTATCTTGAGAGTCCAAATGAATCATTTGGAACACTTTTTACGACTAGTAAGACTTAAAGTTCAACAAATGCATCGATAACTTTTTGTATGTCAGTTAGGGGAGTAATCTAACAAAATAGCAAATTAAGTTTTCTTTAGAAACCTAAATCCATTAAACTTTTGACACTAGAGGTGTCAAAACCTATATGAAAAAAACTATAAAACATTACAGGAAGATAGAATAGAAGACATGAATAAATGGAGAAGTAACATTTTCATGATGAGGAAGACTCAGTGCTGTAAAGATCTCAATACTACTAATTTTATTGGTGAATTCAATGCAGTTGCTAGTTAGAACCTGAACCGAGCTTTTTTGATAGAATTGACAATATGATCTTCAAGTTCATCTGGAAGAGAATATGGATTAAAAATAGCCAGATATATAATATTTAGATAAACAACTTGTCCTAAGAGATATAAAAATATAATATGCTATAGTACTTAAATAGTGTGGGGTTAAATAAACATAAACAAATGGGGTAGATGAAACCGTTCAAGAATAGATTATTATAATAGTGGCATTTCAAATAAGAAAAGGTGAACAATTGGTCGAAGCTGGAAAAAAGTACTTTTTAGATTCCTAATTGATACCATATACAAAAATAAATTCCAGTGTAAATTTAAATATAACACAATAGTATACAACTGTTATATAAAAATCTGTAATAATAGTTTATAATATTTACTTGGTATAATCATCCCAGGCAGGAATAGTCCAAGCACTTATAAAAGAAGTGCTGACAGATTCCACTGCATAACATTTGGAATGTAGAGTGAGAGACACTCTACTGAAAGTAAAAATACAAGCCACCAACTGGAGGAAAATACTTAACAACATATGTAATAGATTATGTAAAAGAACTTCTACAAATAATAATTAAAAGTCAGATAACCCAATAGAGCAAAGTATGAATGACAAACATAGGACAAGATGTTCAGTTGCCCTGCTAAATCAGAGATAAGCCAGATAAAATTACAATGAGATAACATTCTTTGCATACTAAATTAGCAAAAATGTAAAGATTCATAATACCTATATCTGGTAAAGGTTTGGGGAAGAGTGGATTCTCAGACACTTGGTAAGGATGTAAAGTGAAAAAGTCTTTTTTTAAGGCAGATGGCAGCATGTATCAAAACTTAAGCTTTACTATATGCAACGGTTTCTCTTGCAGCATCATTTGTAATAGGAAATAGTAATGGACAAACATAAATACATATCCATGGGAGAATAGTTCAGTAAAGTATGGGACTTCCACTCAAAGCAAATGTGCATCCATTAAAAAGATTGAAGTATTTGTGCTGACATGGAAGACCACAAAACATGTTGTTAAGTAAATAATTAGTTAAAAATAAATAAAATTTAAAATAATAAAATTAAAGAAAAGATAAAAACATACCCAATAAATATATTAAAATCATTGATATATAAAAATCATTGTACAGTGTATATACCACAGCATTTACTAATACGTGAACACTGGTTATCTCTGAGGAGGAGAGAGTGGAATTGGGAGAACCATGATAAAGAACTTTTACATTTTATGCCGTGTGTGTGACTTGAATATTTTACTTTGATGTTGTTTTCAGGTGTTTTCATAATAATTTTATTATTGAAAAAAAAGGGTAAGAGATCATTCATCCAAACTTGGCTGTTTTTCCAAATCTTTTGAGAAGCTTAAGAAATGTTGATACTTCATGCCTAGGGATTCATGGTACTTGATCTATGCAAACCTAAGTATTTTAGGAAAAGTTCCCTTTGTCTGATACTCATTGACCAATATTCACAGCCACCCGTTTGGTTTGGTCACCTAATTTTACTGATGAAGAAAGAGACTCTTGAGAGGTTGAAAGGGAGCTGTAGTGGGAAAGTGTTCACGTCAGGATTCATTTCAGGGCCCATGAGTTCTCTGGCATTGTTTTTGTGGTGGTTTTTAAAAATCTACCCAGGGTAGCATAACTATTGAGAGACAAAGTTGGGATCAAATCTGAATTTTTCTCCCCTTTTCTTTCTGCTCTGCTATTGAGCCTCTTTTATTTACTTGTATGGTTGGATTTTTAGTGGGACTAAAGGCCAAGAAGAAAGTTAAGCCTGCACATGGTGCCTTTCCAGATTCTTTTATGTGAAAGATGCTCAATTCAAATGAAATAAAAAAATTGCTGATGTTTCCCTTTATCCCAATTTTCTAACCTGATTTTTGACAAGAAATAGGATTGATTTATAAAACAAATAAAAAGTTAATATCACAGTATGTATAGCTACCCTCAAGACAAGTAATGGCAGCTAGGTTTCTGAAAATGGTTGGAAAATGGACCATTTTACAGATTGGATATGCAGGCACTTGATCTATGCTATCTTGTGTATAAATGCTTTCTCATCCTGAAGTGTCTTACCTCTGCCTTGACTTGCATCTCTCACCCCTCAACCCATCACCTTTCCTCTCTAACTTCACATTTTTTAAGACTTGAAGTAAAAGTCACTTTCTCTCTAAAGCTTTTGCTCACCACCACTGCCCCCAGGTGTAGTTTACATCTTTCTCTTATATCCCTTTGGCAGTTAAAATGCTTTCTTGAGCTGATATGTTTCATGACTTACAAATTCTTGAGGCTGCTCTTTAGGTTGGTATCACCCCAGTACTTGGCACAGTACTGGGACAAGAGGAATCAGGAGGTAAAAATATGGCTATATATTTGGGCAGATGCTACTTTCTTAAAAAGAACTAAGGCAGTTTACAGTAGGAACACTGAACACTTTGGAGTTAATTAACAAACTTATTAAAAGAAAATTTTTTTAAACCATGCTGATATTTCCAGTTTGTTACCCATTTGATATTCCATCATAATTGTTAGTATTTGTTCTTTAGTCTTGTGCACATACGTCTAGTTAAGTGTATTTGTTGTATTTTCTCTCTTTGTCTCTCTCTCTCCTTCCCTTTCTTTCTCTCCTGTTCTTTCTCTCTATTGTCTATTCCAAAATAGTTTGACTTTTTCATTGTAATAAAAAATGCCCTTTAGTATGAATTTAAGACATATTATAAAAAATAGGTCATATTATCAGTTAAAATAAGGTTAGTAAAGACAAAGAAGATCATTTGATAATTTTTCCATAGGATAGAGGGTTTTTTCATAGGATTTTTAATTGGTGAATTAAAAACAAACTTCTGCATCTTTCAGTTCATTTTAAAAATTGTGATTTATAGGATTGCCAATATGTGTATACAAATCTAGTTTTTTCCCAGTTTTTGAACTTGCTATGATAGAGAAAAAGAATATTTTTTATAGTATGTACACTTGGAACAGTGATCTTGGTAAAAAGTACTAATTGAGCACATGATTGGTAAGTAGTAAGTAACCCCTTTAGCTTTCTGTGGTCATTGGGTTACAGTATGGTCTTTACTAAAAGGAAGCTCAAATTATTCTCTTGAAATTTTTCCCAACACACATATACAGAAATAGAATCAAAAGAGATGAAATGATCTTTGGCCTTGATTCATCTTCTCGTATCCCATCTGATGGACTTCCTCTGAGAAGTTGAAAAGCACTCTCAGTTGCTACTTTAGTGCTTTGGATGAATTTCAAAAAAGTGCTGTTTCTTTTATATCTGTATTCTTTAGTGTTGCAGTATATTAGGAAGTTGTATGCATATAGTTTTAAGGCTTTGAAAATAATCCATTATTTAAATGTTTCTTGTTTCTTTTTTATAGAGATTGACTCAGAATAATATCTTTATCATAAAATACTTTTTATTTCCCCTTTTGCTTTGTTTTCCCTTAAGATGAAGTCTTCAAACAAGTGTAAAGTATTCTTTCTTATTTATAACCCCACCACTCCAAGTTTTATTGTGAAATATTTCAAACATACAGAAAATATAGGAAATGTGAAAAAAGAAACAACCCAGCTTAAGAAATAAAACTTTGTGTGCAAGATGGCAGATTAGGAAAGTGCAGGGCCTTCTTCCCTCACAGAAACATCAAAAAACAACTATAGACTGACAAAAGTAACCATATAGGAGTTCTGGAAACCAATCAAAGATCTACAACAACTAAGCAAACAATTAAGAAAAAGCCACATTCAAAACAGTAGGAAATTTTGTGGTATTTTATTGTACTTGCTCTACCCTTCCATAGCATGCACATTGTGGTCAGGGGGAAGCAGCCAAATTCTTAGTTCCCTCTCTTGGGACAGTAGAATCAGGGTGGAACTTGCTTGCAACATTCAGGTTTGTCTGTTGGCTGCCTGAGGGACTGTTTTTGGTCTCAGTTGGCTTGGACAATAGTTTGGATCTCAGAGTGGAAGCCGCAAAAACCAATGGCAGAAGCCATTGAAACTGCACATGAAAACTGCAGGGGGACTGCAGACATAGACACCTGAGTACAAGGAACTACAATGAGAGAAATTCAATAGACTATCTAAGACTTTAGAAGTAGCTGAGGTGAAACTCCTTAGGAAATCAGTCATTTAAAAGCAGATAGGGGAAATGGGTTAAAATACACGTATACACACAGGCCCAGAGAGAACAGATACCCAGAAAAGACCTCAGAAGACTTTCAGCTTTCATGCTGGGCTGATCCTAAGGCTCAGGTGCTCACTAATTATTGAAGATCTTCCACACTGGTCTGCAAAGAGTGTGAGAGATGGCTGTTAGTTCAGTGTCCAGTTTTCAACAAAAGATCACTAGAAGTACAAGGGAACAAATTAAATCTCCAGAAACAGTCCCTGAAGAAACTCATGCATCAAACTTACTAGACAGAGACTTTAAAACAGCTGTCTTAAAAATATTCAAAGAGCTGAAGGGAAAAACAAAGAAATAAATCAGGAAAGTGATATAGGGACAAAATGAGAATATCAACAAAGAGATAGTAGTTATATAAAAAAAAGAACCAAACAGAAATTCTGGAGCTGAAAAAGACAATAACTGAATTGAGAAACTCCCTAGAGGGGTTCAGCAACAGACCCAAACAAACAGAAGAATGAATCAATGAACTTCAAGACAGGTCAAATGACTGACCTGTCAAAAAATTGAAATTATTGAGTATGAGGAGTGAAAAGGTAAAAGAATGAAAAAAGATAACAGAGCCAAAGGGACTTATGTGACAGCATAAGAACACCAATACATGCATTATGGGAGTCCCAGAAGGAAGAGAGAGTGAGAAAGAGGCAGAGCAATTATTTGAAGAAATAATGAGGAAAAATCTCCCCAAATCTGAGGAAAACCATGCATGTGTAAATACGAGAAGCCCACTGACTTCTACGTAGGATAAATTCAAAGAGTCGCACGCTGGGACACCTTATATTTAAACAATTGCAAGGTATAGATGAAGAAAGAATCATGAATCCTGTCTCTTCTCCACAAGTAGGCAGACACATAAGGGATTCATAAAGAAGCTTTCAGGGAATTTCAGCTATAAAAATAAGCACTTAACAAAATAGACATCATCTTTTGAGGAAAGCCAACACTGAAAGAGATGCACTCAACTGAGTAAATTTTACACTTGTAGAAATTAGCAGTCTGTAAAAATGGAAATAGTAGTGCCAATCTTGGGGTAATTTGGAGATGAAATAAATTTTTACATACAAAGTGCTTAGGACAGTACTTGGAAAATAGTAAGTGATTGATAAATATTAATTTATCAACAAACAAAAGGCCTATAATTTACATTGGCATGATTAGAGAGGATATTGCATCCATGCAAAGGGAACAGTGAAAGATTCTGGAAATTAAAGATATAATTGTCATAGAGGCTGGCCTGGTGGTGTAGTGGTTAAGTTTGTGCACTCCACTTCAGGAGCCTGGGTTTCACCAGTTTGGATCTTGGGCTGGACCTAGCACAGCTTGTCAAGCCATTCTGAGGCTGCATCCCACATAGAAGAACTAGAAGGATGTACAACTAGAATATACAAGTATTTACTGGGGCTTTGGGGAGGCAAAAAAAGAGGAAGATTTGCAACAGATGTTAGCTCAGGGCCAATCCTCCTCACCAAATAGCATACCTTTCCAAAAAAAGCCTTAAAAAAAAAAATATATATATATATATATATATAGTTGTCACAATAAAAAGCTCACTGGTTAGGATACATACAGTAAATGCTGTGGAAGACTTAATGCTTTTAATATTAATGGATGCAGCAAACATAATAATACAAGACATAGAATGTTTTAATAACACAGCTAACAAGTTTAATCAGATAGTCACATAACCTTTTTTTTTTTAAATACTGCATGTTAGAAGATATAAAACTAACTTGCAAATGCGAAATATTTTGCAGAATTAACAAGAAATTCTACCAGGGGAAAAGAATGAGCAGTTGGTTTTAAGAAGACCATAAACAGAACTCCATGCCTATTTAAAACTTCTTCATGAATGGATAGAGTTGATGAAATAGCCATCCCTATTTGCTATTTTTTCATTGGGTTATAATTGACATATAACATTAGTTTCAGGTATACAGTATAATGATTCAATATTTGTATATATTGTGAAATGATCACTACAGTAAGTCTAGTTAACATGCATCACCACACAAATTCTTTTTCTTGAGGTGACAACTTTTAAGATTTACTGTTAGCAACTTTCAAATATGTAATACACTATCATTAATATAAAACATTAAATATTGTCACCATGCTGTACGTTACATCCCTAAGACTTATTTCATAAGTAGAAGTTTGTACCTTTTGATCCCCTTCACCCATTTCATCCATGCCCTACCCCCCACCTCTGGCAGCCATCAGTCTGTTCCTTGTTTTTTGCTTTGTTTTGTTTTGTTTTTGTTCTAGGTTCCATATGCGAGTGAGGTCATAGGTGTTTACCTCTCTCTCTCTGACTTATTTCACTTAACATAATGCCTTCCAGATCCATCCATGTTGTCACAAATGGCAAAATTCCCTTCTTTTTTATGGCTGAATAATATTCCATTTAATGTGTGTCCCACGTTTTCTTTACCCATTCATTGATGGACACTTAGGTTACTTCCGTGTCTTGACTATTGTAAATAATGCTGCAGTGAACATGGTGGGGAATGCATATTTCTTTTCAAGTCATTGTGTTTGTTTCTGTCATATGCATACCAGAAGTGGAATTGCTGGATCATGCACAAGTTCTATTTTTAATTTTTTGAGGAGCATCCATACTGATTTCTATAGTGGCTGCACTGGTTTACATTCCCACCAAGAGTACACAAAAGTTCTTTTTTCTCCACATCCTCAGCAACTTGTTATCTCTTCTTTAAGGCCAATGTTTCCCAGAATATGAGTATATTCTGCCTGGATGATCTACCTATTGTTGAAAGTGGGCATTAAAGTCCCCTACTATTATTGTATTGCTGTCTATTTTATTTGTCCTTTTAGATCTCTTAATATTTGCTTGCTATATTTAGGTTCTACTGTGTTAGGTGCCTAAATCTTTACAAATGTTATATCCTCTTGTTGAATTGACCCCTTTATCATCATATAGTGACTTTCTTTGTCTCTCATTACAGTCTTGGTCTTAAGATCTATTTTATCTTTTATAAGTATAGCTACCCAGCTTTCTTTGGGTTTTATTTTGCATAGAATATCTTTTCCCATCCCTTTACTTTCAGTCTGTACATGTCCTTACCTCTGAAGTGAGTCACTTGTAGGTAGTATATAGTCGGGTCTTGTTTTTTTGTCCATTCAGCCACTCTGTATCTTTTGGTTGGAGAATTTAGTCCATTTACATTTAAAACAATTATTGATAGGTATGTAATTTTTGCTATTTCGTTAGTAGTTTTCTTCATTTGTGAGTTGATGATTTTCTGTAGTGGTATGCTTAGATTCCTTTCTCTTTGTCTTTTGTGTATCTACTGTAAGTTTTTGCTTTGTGGTTACTGTGAAGATTACATAAAACAACTTACATTTATAACAGTCTATTTTAAGTTGATAACTTAAGTTTGAGCACATTCTAAACCTCCACATTTTTACTCTTCTCCCCACATTTTATGTTTTTGGTGTCACAGTTTACATCTTTTTACCTCGTGTATCCATTAACAAATTATTGCAGTTATTTTTACTAGTTATGCTTTTAACCTCCATACTAGCTTTATAAGTGATTAACCCACCACATTTACGGCAATAGATTATTCTGAATTTTTCTATTTTCCTTTACCAACGAGACTTGTGCTTTCATGTTTTCCTGTTACTAATTAGCGCCCTTTTGTTTCAGTTTAAAGAAGTCCCTGTAACATTTCTTGTAAGACCAATTTAATGTTGATGAACTCCTTTAGTTTTGGCTTGTCTGGAAAACTCTTTATCCATCTTCAGATCTGAAGGACAGCTTTGTCAGATAGAGTATTCTTGGTTGACAGTTTTTTTCTTCAGCACTTTGAATATATTGTGCCACTTCCTTCTGGCCTGCAAAGTTTCCAGTAAAAGTCTGTGTATTGTCTTATGGGGGTTCTCTTTTATGTAACAAGTTGTTTTTCTTTTGCTGCTTTTAAGATTTTCTCTTTGTCTTTAACTGTTGACACTTGAATTATAATATGTCTTAGTATGGATGGATCTCCTTGGGTTTATCTTGTTTGGAACTCTCTGGAATTCTTGCATCTAGTTGTCTGTTTTCTTCCCCAGGTTAGGGGTATTTTCAGCCATTACTTCTTCAAATAAGATTTCTGCCCCTTTCTCTCTCTCTCCTACTTCTAGGACCCCTATACTGTGAATGTTGGTCCACTTGATATTATCCCATAAGTTCCTTAAGCTATCTTTACTCTTTTTCATTTGTTTTTCTTTTTGCTGCTCTGAGTGGGTGAGTTTCACTGCCCTGTCTTCTGTTTCACTGATCTTTTCTTCTGCTTGATCTAGTCTGCTGTTGGATACCTCTATTTTACTTTTTAGTTCAGTTATTGTCTTCTTCAGTTCTGTGACTTCTGTTTGGTGTTTTCCCATGTTTTCTGTCTTTTTCTTGAAAGTCTCACTTTGTCCATCCATTCTTCTCCCAAGCTCTGTGAGCATCTTTATGATTGTTATTTTGAACTCTTTGTCTGGTAAATCATTTATCCCTGTTTGATTAAGGTCTTTTTTTGAGGTTTTATGTTGTTCTTTCATTTGGAACATATTCCTTTGTTTGTTCATTTTTCTTGACTCACTGTATTGGTTTCTATGCATTGGATAAAACAGCTACCTCTCCCAGTCTTGAAGGAGTGGCCTTGTATAGGAGATGAACCTTGTCATTCAACCCTGCCCTAGCTCTTGGTTGTCTCCCAAACCTTTGTGGTTGTCCAAGCAGCCTGTTTTATTTTTAGTGGCTCCCACTGATGACCTGGGTCAGGGCAGAGGGAGAGCACAAAGATGGCAACCGCTGGCCTCCTTCCCCAGAGGGCACCTAAATAGGTTCTTGGATGTATGCCAAACCAGAAGTCTGACCCTCAGGTGACTGCTCCAACACAATAGGCCAGGTGTATTTCAGTCTGCTGTCTCTGGGCTAAGCCATGGGAATGGTAGCCAGCCAGAACTGTTTTTCCGTTTTTTACAATCCCGTAGGACCCATGAATGCAAGCCACACTGGCCACCAGAACCAGGTGATCAGGGGATGTCCCCTAGGAGGCAGCCACAAAAATTGGGCACCAGACACATGTTCACGCTCTCCTCTCGAGACACTAGTGATCTGGAGTGCAGCAAAGGAAGAACTAGAAGATAGCGCCTGCCCTCTGAGGTCTCTGGAGAGAATTACAGTTGGCCCTTTGATGTGTATTTAATTAGAAGCCTGTTCCTCTGGGGCAGCCATGAAGATAAGCTAATAGGCCTCTCTCACAGAAAGACCGGGTGCTTCAATCTGTTGCCTCTCTGTTGTGCCTGACGCTACTAGCCGGTTAAGAACTCTTCCTCCATTTGTTAGTCTTGTGGGACCAGCATGCTTGTGCCCCGCTGGCCACCAGAGCCAGGCTATCTACAGGTGTCTCCTGGGTGGCAGCTGCAAAAATCAGGGCACCATACAAGGAATATACAAGTTCCTTTCCAGCAGATACTAGCAACTTAGTGTGAAGCAGAGGGAGCGCACAAAGATGGTGCTTCTGGTCTCCATCTTTGGAGAGTATTTGAGTAAGCCCCTAGATGTGTGTTAAATTAGATGTCTTCTTCTCAGGCACATGCTTTAAGATAAGCAAATAAGCCTCTCACTGAAAGTCTGGATGTTTAGTCGGCTGCCTCTGCTCCACCCCCGGGGTGGGTGAGTCCCAGCAAGCCCTTTAAGAACTGTTTCTCAGTTCACAATAGCCTTGTGGATCTCATGGTCAGAAGCCCCACTGGCTTTCAGAGCTAGAGGTTTTGGGGGCTTGTCACCCAGGTGCAAATCTTAAAAGTTGAGTTGTGGGGTTCAAACCCTTCGTTCTTCAGGGAGATGCTCAGGGTTTTGAGTTCCCTCCATTGTGGGTTGCCACAGCAGGTGTGGGGTTTATGATGAGGCTGTCTCTCAGCCCCTCCTACCCACTTTGATGTGGATTTTTTTTTTCTCATTCGCCTGATGTGTAGGAGTTGCTCAGCTAGTTTTTGGGTTTTTTTCAGAGGAAATTATTCCATATGTAGCTTTTAGATTTGGTGTGTCTGTGGAAGGAGTTGAGTTTAGGATCCTTCTACATCACCATCTTGAACCAGAACCTCCCGATTAGCTATTAATACTTACTAGATATTGTTTCTAATAAAATACCACATTTTAAATTCATATATATTGCATTACAAACAATTAAGACTCTTATCTCAGATATAGCACAATAATTCAATTGGTAAAACAATTTTTGGCACAGCAAATTATAGTGTGTGACTAAATATAGGTAGTGATGTAATGTCAACGTCCATTTATATAAGAACAAAATCAGAGGGCTTACAATACTTGTTCTCAAGATGCAGCAAAAAAGTTACTATAAGCAGTTCCAATCTTAGGTATGTACCCAAGAGAATGGAAAACATGTCCACACACAAAAATTAGTACTCAGATGTTCATAACGGCATTATTCATGATAGCTAAAAAGTAGAACTCAAATGTTCATGAACTGATGAATGGATAAACCAAAAGTGGTATATCTATACAATTAGCAATTCAGCAAAAAAGGAATGACATACCAGTTCACACCTAGTAGGATGTCTATAATTAAAAAGGCAGACAACAAGGAGTATTTATGAAGATACAAAGAAATTGGAGCCCTCATACATAGATGATGGGAATGTAAAATATTGCAGCCACTATGGAAATAAATTTGATAGCTCCTTAAAAAATTAAATATAGAGTTAGCATATGACCAAAAAATACCATTTCTAGGCATATACCTGAAAGAATTGAAACGTGTTCACACAAAAACTTGTACACAAATGTTCATGGTAGTAGTATTCACAATACCCAAAAGATAGAAACAACCCAAATGTCTGCTATAAAATGGAATGAAGTAGTTACATGCTACAACATGGGTGAACCTTGAAAACATTATGCTAAGTGAAAGAAGCTAGACAGAAAAGACCACCTATTGTATGATTGCATTCATATGAAATGTCCAAAATAGGCAAATCCACAGAGACAGTAAGTAGATTAGTAGTTGCTAGGGGCTGTGGGTAGGAGGGCATTGGGACTGACTGCTAATAGTTATGGGATTTCTTTTTGGAGTGATGCAAATATTCTGACATTATTTCCTGTCGCTGGTTGCACATCATAGTGAATATACTAAAGTACACTAAAGTGTACATTTTTAAATGGTGAATTTTATACTGTATAAAATATATCTCAATAAAAAATGCTATGTAAAAATATTGCTGGTCTGTGGTCACATGCATTTTTATATTTTGATAAATAATGGTAAGTTGTCCTCCACTGAGATGGTACAATTTGTATTCTCCCAAGCCTTGTATAAGTGTCTCCTTTCCTCACATTCTTGCCATTGCAATATGTCATTAAAAGTTTTAATCTTTGCCAGTGTTATTGCTGAAAAATGTTAGCCTAATGTAGATTACTTTTATGTCTCTAATTATGATCAAGATTGAATATCTTTTCATGTACTTAAATGTCATTTATATTTCCTTTCCTATGTACTTTCTATTCTTATCCATTGCCTGTTTTTCTATTAGTGATGGTCTTTTTCTTATTAATTTGTGGAGTTTTTTTATATGTTATCTTTTTTTCCCGCTTTGTTTTTCTTTTGACTTAACGATGTGTTTGTACTATGAACACTTTCACTGTCCAGTAGTGTTCGTTATAATATTGCTTCATCTTCATGGTTTAAACCAAGAACCTAAGTCCTATCTCAGTGACAGCATTGGTGAGGTCTATTAAATTTCTCAGTGCTTATCATTGTACTCCTTCTAAGCTATGTCAGCTTAACACATCTATTTGTGTATGTAAATGTGTTTGTATCTGATATCAGAATATTTTGAAGGGGAATTGAATGAGGAAGCCAAATTTTGGATAGATTAACTGATCCCAAATTTTGATTTTAGACAAGCATTAAAATGAATGTAATTTATAACTTTTTCCAGAAAATATGAAGAACAAAATCACTAGATTAATAGTTGGATGGGTGGGAATATGAGTAAATGGGTGCATATATAGGGGAAACAAATGTGTTAAGTACGGGTGAAAAACAGCTGATTATTGGCACAGAAACAGATCTCCCTGCCCCTCCCCCTTCCTGAGTCATTCAGCAAGTGTAGTTAGTCCCTGACCAAATATTTTTAATAGATATTGTATGCCAAGCCCTGTGCTAGGTGCTGACTTTTAAAAATGAATCAGATTTTATCCCTTACCTCATGGAGTTCGTAGGGGAATGAAGGAGATAGGCAGTAAAAAGGTAAAACAAACGTATTACAGTTAAGAAAATATTATGAAGGAATTTAATGTTCCTTGCCTATTTATAGAAAATAAGTAAATAAGAACTTTGTGACATACTTTTGATAGGATCAAGGAAGGCATTTCTGAGGAGGTAGCATTTAAGCTGAGACTTACAAGTACTAAAAGGAATCAGACATGGGAAAGCTGGAGAAGGACATTCTGTGCACAAGGAAGCTTGGAACTGAAGGTCCCAGGATGTCATCTTTGAGAAACAGAAAGGAGGCCATTATGGCTCGAGCTTAGTAAATGGAGGTAAAAGAGGTAAGAAGAGACCATGCAAGCCATAGTAAGGACTTTGGACCTTGCATTGAGAAATTATCAAGAGATACTAAGTAAAGGAGTGGCATTATGTTTTAAAAGACTATTCTAGCTTCTGGATGGAGTACGAAGAAGAAGATGGTAAAAAAAGAAGTAGGAACAGTGATTAAGAGGCTATGGCCAGAGCTGAACCAGAGATAAAGATGGTGGCAGAGTAGATGGAGAAGAATTGGTAAATTCTGGGTACAGTTGGAAGGTAGAATCAGCTGGATTTGTATTTTGGATAATGGAAAGGAAAGATTCATAGATTACTCCCAGCCATTTGTTATTAAAATCTGTTTCTGTGTGCTGCATGGAATCAAGTATGGATGGTAGGAGTAAGGTTTATAAATAATGATACATAAGCTTATTATTTGTGTAGTGCTTTGAAAATACTGTCACATCTATTACCTCATTTTGGGTTCTTTAAGTTTTTTAACTGAAACATGTTGGCAGTTGAAATATTTTCTGAATTCAGCTATAGTTTCCCTGAAATAGAGCTTAACTGGCATTGAGAAGTGTTGAGACTACTTAAAATTCTCACACACAAATAGCAGTCCTTCCCAGAACTAAACATTATCTCTTACAAAATTAGTATGGTTTTTGGGGGGAGGAGGAGGGTAGTTTATTTTATTTTTCAAGGAGTAAGGTAGAAGTTACAAAATTTTTCTTAAGAGTAGATTTCATGGTGTGTAGCTAAATTTTGTCTGAATGAAAGCATAAGGCCAAGCATACTTTTATGAAAGATAAAAAGAATTTTAAAACTTGCCAGACTGTTGCATAATATAGTTAACAGAAATCACTTCACATTGCTATGATTATTAAGCATTTTTTACTTTTGAATAGAGGTTATTGCATACTGCGTGATTTGATGGGAAATTGAAATCAAAATCTTAATCTACCACAATACATTCAGTACTTTCTAGCATAATTTTGTTATATTTGATATGAACATCTGTAAGTTGATGATTTTTTTCCTACCTAGGCCTTTTCAAAAATGTAACTTTTAGCCTTAATCTTCAAATGGAACAGATTTTCAAGAATTGATGAATTAGTTCCTCAAGGAAAAAAGAAATCAGTCTTATTTATTTATTTTTCAGAGGTGGCTGGATCCAAACAAACCAATAAGGAAGCAGCTAAAGAGTGAGCATACATATTTACTTGATGTTTTGCAAGTATACTTTGTAAAGATAAAGGATTAATATAATCTGATTAATTAGAACTGCTTTTATTAATTCTAGGAGGATCTCCTTACAGTTTGAATTTTAGAGTCAAATTTTTTGTAAGTGACCCCAACAAGTTACAAGAAGAATATACAAGGTGGGTTTTTTGGAACATATTTTTCTTGAACATATTGTCAAAACTGTTATGAAGTTTTGAAATTAATTGGGCAAAAATAGATTACCATGCTGTACTTCTGAGCTTCCCAGCCAGAATGCAAAATGGGTTATAGATATTTCAGGATGACAGTTTCCTCCCCTCTTGGTTGGCTGGGAGGACCTTAGGAGATTGGAACCCCAGGGCCACCCCATCCAGCCACAAGCAGCCTCCTGAGCCATATAAATATTAAAATTTCCTACTTGTGAAAAATGATTAAGAAGCACCGCTGTAGTTAATTGAGGTAGTCAGATGATGCTGTGGTTGTATGCAGGGAATGCTACATAGTGAGAAAGTGCCTGCCTTTTTTCTTTCATGTAAAAGCATATTCTCCGTATGTTTTTGTTCCATTGAGGAGAACATGTAATTTATAAAACATATAACTGTTATGTGTAGGAGTAATAGTCAGCAGGTACCTTTTTGTAAAGGATGTTGGCAGAGAGGGCACTAGCATGTTCAGGCCTTTAAATACCCCTTTACTGGCCATGAATGTTAGGTGAACTGTTATAGTAGAAATAGTGGGGAATAATCACAGTGTGATAACTGGCATTATTTAAATAACCTGAATGATAACCTTGTATATTGCTTGAAAGACAGAATTAGGGTTAAAGATTTTTTTAAAAAGACAATAAAAATTAGCATTTTATACCTTCCATAAAAATCTCAGATATAAGAATATAGGTCAGTGACTATATTCAGAATTACTCTAAAAGATAGGTGCCAAATTAAAAATCTCATGTAAAGCTACTTGTGGATAGCCTGTTAGATGTTAATGTATTGATTATTATTTAGAATACTGTGCTGAAGTGAAGAAACAGAAGAATAAAGATATATAGCTGTACCTGCCAATCGTCAAGTGTTTTGTAAAGTAGGGTTTTCAGTAGACCAAGTAAGAAAAATTAAATTGACATTCTTGAGAGTCCTCTTCTATTTGTTGGGGGGCAGAGTGTTACTTTTTTTTATAACAGGAGAACTCAAAGAACATAGACCCTGGATTAGGCAGTCCTGACATTTGAAACTGATAGTATCCAAGCTAGTTTATCTTGAAAAGCAAAGTTGTGTGACTTAATACCCTTTAGTTTAATATTGTAGCTCTTAGTCAGGTTTTGTTGTAGTTGTTAAATAATCAAAATAAAGTCTTTTAGTAAGTAATTCTTAGTATAGTAAAACTTTCCCTAATTTTGGGTGGACTTCAAAGAAACTACTCTGAATTAAGGAAATTTGTGAATTATAAAGCAAAATGCATTTTATTACTTCCTGGTATATATAACTTGAAATCAAGTAACAATGTGTTCCATAGTGTGTTTTATGTAATCAGAGTTTTAAATGTATAAGAAATATTTGTCAGTAAAAGACCAATCATTTTAAATTGGATTTCTAATGTTTAATGTTTATGAAAAGTTTATTAGCATAAGCGGTTAACATACTGTCAATTGTAGAGCCATATTCATAACTTAGTTCACTCAAAAAACTGTTTTTCAATTTCTTAATGGAGCTTGAATGTGTTGATTCTTTTATAGCCTGTGTTGAAAACATAATGAAGTAATAAATGTGTCTCACTGATAATTTAGTCAAAACATCTTCCTGAAGTAGAAGAAAGTAAAATCAAGTTTGGTAGTAATCAAGGAATTTGTGCTCAGTCCATCAGTCTAGGAGATTATCTTTGTTTTCACTAGATATATTATTTTAAAAATTCTTGGGGCTGGCCTGGTGGCGCAGCAGTTAAGTTCACACGGTCTGCTTCTGTGGCCCAGGGTTCGCCAGTTGAGATCCCGGATGCAGATATGGCACCGCTTGGCAAGCCATGCTGTGGTAGGCGTCCCATATATAAAGTGGAGGGAGATGGGCACAGATCTTAGCTCAGTAAAAAGAGGAGGATTGGCAGCACATGTTAGCTCAGTGCTAATCTTCCTAAAAAAAATAAAAATAAGTAAAAATTCTTTATAATAGAATGTCCTAGAATCTCAATGCTATTTGGTAAAATGGGGGAAGTGGCTGGTTTTTGTTTTATTACCGTAGTGTACATCAGTGATTCTCTACCCTGATTACAAATTAGAGTCACTTGGGGCAGATTTCAAACATGCTGATGCCTTGCTCACACCCCTAGATAATCTGTTTTAATAGGTCTCAGGTGAGACTTGTGCATAGGCAGTACAAGCTTCCCAGGTAATCCTGATATGCACCAGGGTTAAGAACTACTCCTTTAAAACTTCAGTGCTTGGGTAGCCTTACCGCGATAGTCATGATTCGTAATAAGACACCCTCAGCCACAATTGCTAAATTTTAAGGACTACTTTAAACTCCTCCCCAAAACAGGAAATCTGCTACACCTCCTTACCTTGAGGTGTTGGTGTAAAATTCCATTTTAGATTAATGGTAAAAAAAGAATGGACTCAGCTTTCATCAGCTCTGATTTAGTATTAGCAGGTGCTGGCATCATTAGAATTGGAGTTTTCTCAGGAGTCATGAGACTACAAATGATGTTTCTTTCACCTTTTTAATGCCTATGTGTACACAGTGAACAACAAGTGCTTAGTTCACGGTATTAGTTACCGTCTGGATTAGAAAAGTTATATTATTTTTACAGATCAAACATGTCATTTCCATATTTACCTCAGTCATTATTATTCTATCCTAAAGGTCTTAATTATCTTTAAAAATTGGGCTTTTATCACTCTGTTTAGGGCCCCTGAGATACATATACTAGGCAAGTGACATTACTTCCTTTTTGCAAACTTAGAAAATAAGGCTCAACCAAATTTTAAGTAATTTGCCAAAGATCCCAGGCTGGTTTAGCTTAGGACTTGAATTCTCTTTCCACTCTATCACTCCTTACTGCTTGGTATATCAATAAAATTTGGCAATAATAGGTATTATTTGTGTAGGATTAACAGTATTATGTCAAGGGGATACATGACCTTTCAATCTAACTAAAAGATTGTTTTCCACCAGGAACCTTTAACTTTTAGTTATGAAACCAAGTAGATCAGATAGAAATATGTTGTCTTGGATTGAGTAAGTAGATAATATTTGTAATATATATATTACTCACAGGGAGTTTATGTGTTTTGTTAATATATGAAGCCAGGGTATTTGTATCAACTTTAAAAAAAAATTTCTAATGAATATCTGATTCTCTGAAAACCTTAGTTACATTTTTTTGGTGATTTAAATATTGTCATGGTGCTCTTTAATGACTTTACTCAGCCAAACAACTAGAATTTTTAATGGTTTTTGACTCTTGGAATATGTATACTTTTTTTTGGTGGGTTTAAGTAAGTCTTAAAATTCCCTGTTTAAACATTTAGAGCCACAAAATTTGGTCATCTGCCAATATCATACGGCACAGGTGACTTTGCTCAAGTGTTGATACATGTGTGAAGGAATGAATTTACACACTAGTGGGGAGATAAGGACAATGCCATCTTGTAAGCAACCTCAGCATTCTTGTTATAGGATACTTATATTTTTGTTTCTTTTAAAGGAAATTTGGTGCTTGGCAATTCTCATAGTAGAGCAATAGTAGGGAAAATAGGAAAAATAGTCGGTTTTGTTTCTGATCAAAGAGATCTTTCTTAACTTAAATGAAGATGGCAAGGTGCTTTTCTACAATTAGCAGCTTCCTGTTGTCTAATGATAAGAGGACCCACACACCTAGGCCTGTCCCTGCAGCTGGCTTCCTATCTCAGCAGAAAGAATGGTTTTCTTTAATTGACCTCTACTACGTTGCTACTGTCAGCTCTCCTATGTGTCTGACTCAAGTTTTCTGTGCTTCCCAGTTCCACTTTCTGCATATACCAAACCTCTGAGTGTTTCTCCCTCATATTCTCCCTTGGGCATGTAACTCTTAAAAATCTTGGGGAGTTTTATAATAGAAGCTAGTGGAAACAAGATATTTGAAGTACAAAATTTCATTTATCAAAGAATTTTAAAGATTGAGATTCATGAATTTGTGAAAGCTTATTTTAAAAATATCTTCACATGTGCTGATATGTAGGTTATAGAAGCAAATACTTAAATATTTCAATTTTATTTGTTACTGTAAGTATACAGTTTTTAAACTAAATGTTATAATTCCAGTACATGCTAACTGTCTCATTTTTTCTTTTTTTTAAGGTACCAGTATTTTTTGCAAATTAAGCAAGACATTCTTACTGGAAGGTGGGCTATATTAACTTTTTGGTAATGGGCTTTAAAAATACATATAATTCTATGTTATTTAAGTAATTCATGGTCATTGCAAACAAATTATGTACTGAAAAGTGTTGCCTGTAGCCCGAATTTCTTTCATCAGATAAGTTCATTAGTTAATGGTTAAAATCTAAGTCACATGGAAACTTCAAGTGTGAATAGTATAAATGTAAATTATAGTGCTTTGAAATTATTGTGTTTAACTTTGGGTAACTTAGTTTCTATTTTGTGTTATTAGGTTGCCCTGTCCTTATAGTACTGCTGCCCTTTTGGCTTCATTTGCTGTTCAGTGTAAGTATCAGCCCACTTTGGGGTCAAATAGCATATGACTGCATGGTTTGTGTTGACAGTACATTGCCTTTTATGTATGAATTCTTAAGACATATGTTACTATTTGGAAAAAGTGTCTGCAATGGAAATGTAATGAAACATCCAAGTTGTTAGCAATTACTTTGATTCCTGAAAAAAAATTTTTTTGAAGTTGTTTGAGACCTAGAAGAATGTTAAATGCATAGTTACAAATTGCTTAAATGGTAACAGTAGAAACATAAATATGTTACTTCCAGAAATAATAGAATTCCTGACATTGCTCATTTGGCTATAAAAATTGAAAAATGTGTTTATTAAAGTGTGAATATTTTCTTTCCATTTATTAGCTGAACTTGGAGACTATAATCAGTCAGAAAACTTGCCAGGCTACCTCTCAGATTATTCTTTCATTCCTAATCAACCTCAAGATTTCGAAAAAGAAGTTACAAAATTACATCAGCAACATACGTAAGGATGTGTTTATTTTCTGCTTATTTGGTAAACTTCTTAATGGCATCTTTTCTAGAGAAATGTTTAAAATTATTTGTAATGTGATTGTTGTGTTTACTTAATATACAACAGTTACTATTATGTAAAATAGTATAATTGATGTAAAGAAATGTAGGTGATCTGTACTGAAAAAAAGATTTGTTGCTTATTTCATAGAATATATGTCTTGTTTTCATTTCTATAAAGAACCATAAAGCTGTATGTAAACAGAAATTTATTTGCTATTATATAAAGTTGCTAGTTCTTTAAGAAGGAATTTTAAAATATTAATAGTATACAGATATAATATACAGATCAATCTACTTAGCAATTCTCAGTTTTTAGCTAAGTGAAGGGAATCATTTCTGTTTGGTACTTAGCCGAGGAAAGGAACTTTATGTAATACTAAGTAAATAAAAATAGTTCTTTAAAAATGGCATTTTTTTCACTCATAACAGTATTCAACTTTGATATTTTGTGTGCCTGATTTTCTGTGACATAATTTTTTTTGAGAAAAGATTTATTACTTTGAATTGGTTCAGAGTTCAGTTTTGTTTGAACATACAATTCGTGTAGAAACTAAGGCAGTGTTGCATATTGGCTAAGAGTCTGACTGCCTGGTTTGAAATTCTGGTAAGGTTACTTACTATCTTATAACCTTGGCCAAATTGCTCTGTCTCTGCTTCTCTGTTTCCTTGTATGTAAATTGAGGATAATGAAAGTGTCTACTTGTGGAGTTATTGTAGGGATTAAGTGAGTTTATCTATACAAAGTACTCAGAACGGTGCCTAACACATGGTAAGCACTGAAGAAGTATTAACTCTTATTATTAAAGAAGCTTACTTTCATTTGATAATGGCCCATAATTTAAAACAGGTTGGTAAATTACAGCCTGCTGCCTATTTTTTGTATAGCCCATGGGTTAAGAATGGTTTGTACATTTTAAATGGTTGAAAAAAAAAAATCAATAGAAGAATAACATTTTGTGATGTGAAATTTTGAGAAATTCCAATTTCAGTGTCTGTAAATGAAAACTTATTGGAACACAGATTCCCTCATTCGTCTACATGTTGTCTGGCTGCTTTCACAGGAGAGCAGAGTTGAGTGTAGCAACAGAGACCATATGACTTGAAAGCCTAAGGTGTTTACTGTCCCCCGCTTTCTGCCAGAAGTTTGCTGACCCCTGATCTAGAATAAGACTAATGAATGAGAACTTTAGTAGCCTGGCCTAAAGAGGTGAGGGAGCTATTTTGGTCTAAAAGTAAATGCCATTTATAGTAAAAATTCTATACATAGCGTATCTGAATGGAAGATTTGAAGATAAACCAGATTTTTAAAAAATTTACCATTAATGAAAAGTCTCTTCTGTAAGGAATAGTTTGTAGAAAAAGTACAGATTGTATATTTATATTTGGTTTAAAGAAATGATTCCTCAGATCTTTAAACAAAGAAAAGCTAGAATCATCCATTTAACTGGGGAGGCAGGACAGGAGGTAGAGTATTTATTTAACATAGTTGAATTTTACAGAAAACTAAAGTATATCTGATTTTTTTGAGGAATCCCATTTTTATGATCATGCATTGGCAGGCTGTTGCCTCCCTTTTCTAGCATCAGTAGTGAATGAAAGTTTCATATCTTTGCTTTTGTAACTTGCTGCTTTTGCTCTCCTGTAATCTGATAATATCAGATAACGAAGGTGGTTAGAACTGTATATAACGTAGGAGTAAATCTGTTTTTAAAGGCTTTGCATTTAGAGCAGTAGTTCTCAAACTTGTGTTCGTAAGAATCACCTGGGATATTTCTTAAATTTAAATAATTTGGATTCCATCCATTCTATATCAGACTCTATCGAACAGTACTTCTGAAACTATCTGTGATAAAGGCTAATTTTTCCCAATGTGTCATGGAACAATACTTCTTAAAAACATAGTGGAAATGAATTACTAGAAAAGTAAAATGGAAAATTAAATGAAAACATAAAAAATTAAAAGTTCTTTTTTTTATTGTTAGCTTGAACAGACATAAAATTACTTTGCCAGAGTGCTATAAAAGACTCTCACTCTCTCCATTTCTGTCCTTGTTTTGAGTGAACACCTGTCTGTGCACCATACTCTGAGAAGCGTTGCTCTGGAGGGTGCCTCAGAATCTACTTGTTTCAGAAGTACACTGTGTGAATTAAATGCATACATGGTGTATGGACCCAATTTTGAAAAACATTTCTTTTAAGTTGTGTCTAAGAGTGAGTGACTTTGTAACAGCCAAAGGCACAGCTAGGGACTTGAAAATCTTGGTCATTCTTATATTTCTGGAAAATAAGAAAATAATTCTACAAAATAGTAATTTCTGTTACTGAAAATGTACCCTTCAGATAAGTTAGATGTTACTATACAGAACTAAAAGTAGTAGTCATGCATGGTGTTTTATAACAGATTTAATTAGGGGCCGGCCCAGTGGCCGAGTAGTCAAGTTCACGTGCTCCGCTTCGGCGGCCCAGGGTTTCACCGATTCAGATCCTGGGCGCAGACATGGCACCGCTCATCAAGCCATGCTGAGGTGGCATCCCACATGCCACAACTAGAAGGACCCACAACTAAAAATACACAGCTATGTCCTGGGGGTCTTTGGGGAGAAAAAGGAAAATAAAATCTTTAAAAAAAAAAATAAAAGATTTAATTAGAATGCTGAAATTTTTCCAGATAAATAACCCTTTTCTAATTTGGCCATATTTGTGATTGATATAATTTTTAACCTAATGATGTCTTTACAGAGGCTTATCTCCTGCAGAAGCCGAATTTAATTACCTGAACACAGCACGTACCTTAGAACTCTACGGAGTTGAATTCCACTATGCAAGGGTAAGTGAAGAAAACTTACTTTGATGGTGTTGAGTTAGGCTCCATTACTCAGTATCAAAATTTTTTTAATACCCTGATAGGATTGTGCAACAAATAGAATAACTAATGAGTGCTGCTGACAGAGTTGCACTGAAAATTCCCTCTGAAGATAAGTATTTTTACAATCACTTAAGATTCAATACCTGTTGAGAAGAATGGTTGAAGTGGAATTTTCATGTTATTTTTCTTCAAGGCATTGTTTTATGTTACAAAAATAATTTTTGCAGACCATCAGAGACAGTACCTTTATAATTTTTATTTTACAAAATAAAGATGAAGTCACAGGAAAAGTAATTTTTTATATATTTAACTTTTATGATAATTGTTATCATAAAAGATGCTTTCACCTCACTGAGGCCTGTTTTACTTCACTAATTTTATTTTCATCATTCAGTGACATCATCATAAAATTTTATTTGTAAAGCACAAGCTGAAGCATATTAACATATTTTGGTTATCTCTCCCCCTCCAACTGCTAATCCCTTTATTAAGATGGAATTTATGATCATTGGCTTCTCTTATGCAACACTAGCTTTTTTCGTCGTCAAAGTTTCCTGCTTCCAAAAGACTTTTATCTTCCTGCCATAAGCATATTTGTGAGTGGCTGTCGTTCATTGGTGTATCTCCTCACTTAGATTCCTTCTCATGATTTCTTTATCAAGAGGTTATATTCCTTTAGAAGTACCTAGATTACAGCTGTTCTCCATAACCAGTGAAGAGTAGAATTATAGGTAATCATCAGTTGAGTTGGTGATAGGTTTTATATTCTCTTGGAACAAACTGCTGAGACTGGTAAGGATAGCAGCCTGAAAGGGAGTTAAGTTTTCCTTAGATAGTTATCGTGAATTTATTTCAATATACAGGTATACACAGACAGACAGACAGAAAGTGGTTTGAAAACTGGAAGTTCTACTCCATGTAATGGTTTAAATCATTTAGGGCCTTACCTTGCCATGTTCTAGAGAGAGTTAGTTCTTACATTTCACAAAGCTTATGTCAGTCTCTCCTTTAAAAAACCAAATGACTTGCTTTCCTCACATGACTATATCTGGCAATTTTAAGTGTTTATGACTTGGAAATCTGTTTATCTGATGCCATTTAAAATGTGTGGGTAAGTCTCTCTTGAACTTTTTGTTTTCTTTAAAATGTGTTCCTTTACCTTCCCTCTCTATTTGACAGCTATTACTTTTGATCAGGATCCTCAAAAATGTAACATAGTGGTCAGTATTTCTGCAACTAGATTTTTTTATTATAGTAAAGTTTAAAACTAATGGAACTTTGAATATGTGAACTAAACTATGGTTAACAATAAAAAGACCACTAAATTCAGTCATTTTAGCCCTTAGCAACTTTGTAAAGGTAGTTTAGACTGCTATCTGCTATCATTGAATGCTATCAATGAAATACAAAGAAGGTTAGACTCTCCTTTTTTAATTTAAGTGACATGGCTGGATCTGACACATAATTAACCTTATTGTTGTTTGTTGATTTGATAAAGGTAGAATTTTTTGTTGTTGTTTGAATTATTAGATTTTAAAAACTCTTTTTCAGAAAGCCATAAATGTAGAGTATTAGATTAAAGGAATTTAAATTTTAAATGGTCAGAGTTAATGTAGAAGCATATTTTGTACAGACAAAAAAAGGCGAGAAAGGATGTTTTGTTGTCTGTGGATACAGAGAACTTAAGATATGTAAATGTTCAGTGAAGGTGAAGGGAAGTTTTGCAGCATCAGGAACAAAAAGGACAAAAAGTAGAGGAGAAAGATACGTAAATAAAATACTTAAGTTTTAACTGAATATCACAAGCAAAATTGCATTTGAAATAATATTTTATTTTGAAAAGCAAGGTTAAATGTTTTCACTCTGCCCACAGAATGCAGGTTGAATATATCAAGAGAGTAGAACCAAATTATTTATAGCAATCAGCAAAATACAAATAAGTCATAGAGAATTCATTGTGGGGGATCTGTTCTGTGCCTTGCACAGTGTTGGCACTAAGGATTACTCAGTGAACAAAACACCAATTATCCCTGCCCTCGTGGAGCTCACAGGTTAGTGGGAGAGAAACAAATGGGACATGTATTAACAAACGTGAGGATATGAAGGGAAAGTAGAGAATGCTTTGGGAGCATATGGCAGAAACATCTACTCCATGTAAGAAGGGAAGGCTTCTTAGAAGAAGTACCGTAGTCGCCACTTATAGGCGGGCATGTGTTCCAAGACCCTCACAATGGGTGCCTGAAACCACGGATAGTCCCAAACTCCTATACTGTTTTTTCCTGTAGATTCATACCTATGATAAAGTTTAATTTATAAATTAGGCACAATAAAGGATTAACAACAATAACTAATAATAGAACAATTATAACATTATACTGTAATAAAGTTACTGTAGATCTTAGCAACCTTGGCATAGGATTTTTTTTCTTTCCTGGTTAAGACAAGAACTTTCACCTTTTCACTTAGAGGAAGCACTTTACGGCTTCTCTTTGGCATAACCGAATTGCCAGCATCTCTACTCTTGTGCTTTGGGGCCATTATCAAGTAAAATAAGGGTGACTTGAACACCAGCACTGTGATACCACGACAGTCGATCTGATAACCCAGATGGTTACTAAGTGACTGACCAGGCAGGTAGCATATATAGTGTAGATTCGCTGGACAAAGGAGTGATTCACATCCTAGACATATGGAAAAGGTTGGTGCGAGATTTCATCCTGCTACTCAGAACAGCAGGCAATTTAAAACTTACTAAGTATTTGTTTCTGGCATATTCCATTTAATATTTTTGGACTGTGGTTGACTGCAGTAACTGAAACTGTGGAAAGTGAAACCACGGGTAAGGAGGGACCACTGTAATTTACTGAAGCCAGAAGTATGAATAAGAATTAGCCAAGAGAGTGGTCTTCACTGTAGAGCCATCAGCATGAATGAAGACTTGAAATCAAGAGAGAACGTGGCATATTTGAGAAAACATTTAGTATGTCGAAAAGATTGTATGAATACGGGAAAAGTGAATTGTAGAAGTAAACAATGATAATTTCAGGATAAAAAGGAAAAAAAAAGATTTGAGGGAAAGGAGTGGGAGCACGGGAGTATTTTGTTTTTTAAAGTAAAATATAGTAAATGGATTTTTTTAATGTTCATTTTTATGAATGTTGACACATATAGATTCATGTAACCACCATGACAGTCAGAATATAAAACAATTTCATCACCTCCAAAAATCTTGCTCATGCTGCCCCTTTGTAATCCACCCTTCTACTTATCCCTAATCCCTGGCAGCCAGTGGTCTCTTCTCCAACTCTACAGTTTTGCCTTTTCCGAGATGTCTTACAAATGGAATCCTACAGTATGTAACCTTTGGACACTGGCTTTTTTTACTGACCGTAATGCATTTGAGATTTATCTCCTTCATTGTATATTTCAATAGTTCATTCCTTTTTATTGCTGAATAGTATTCCATTATATAGCTGTACCATGGTTTATTTATCCATTCATCCATTGAAGGACATCTGGGTTGTTTCCAGTACTTTTTGTTTTCTTTTTTTAGTTAATAGACCTACTGCAAACATTCATTTACAGGTTTTTGTGTGAATGTAAGTTCTCATTTTTGTAGGGTAAAAACCCGAGTGGGAATGCTGGGTCATATAGTGTTAGCTTTATATGAAACTGCCAAACTGTTTCTTGAATGACTGAACCACTTTGTATTCCCACCAGCAATATTTGCAAATTCCGAATGTTTCACATCCTTTTTAGCATGTGGTAGTATCCATTTTGTTTTGTTTCTTTTAAAGCTTTTCTGATAGATGTGTTTTATCTCATCATGGTTTTACTTTGCATGTCTCTAATGTTGTTGAGCATCACAGCTTCTTTGATGATGTCTATTCAAGTGTTTTGGCCGTTATTTAGTTTGGTTGTTTCTTTTTTTACTCTTGTGTTTTGAGAAGTCTTCATGTATTCTAGATGTGGGTTTTTTGGTGGATGTGTGATTTACAAATATTTTCTCCTGCTCTTTGATTTGCCCTTTTATTCTCTTAACCATGTCTTTCACAGAGCGAAAGAAAGTAGATTCTAATTTCCCTTATTCAGTTACTGATAGAACAGATAATCTAAGAATCAGTAAGACATAGAAGATTTTAATGATACAGTCAGCAAACTTGGCTTAATTGATACATATAGAATAATTTATTCAACAACTTAGCATTGTTTTCAAACACAGGGAATATAATTTCTCACCACAGTGCAGTTAAGCTAAAAACAATAACAAAAAGGTAACTTTAAAAATCCTCCAAATATTTGGAAATTAAGAAATACACTCCTCAATAAGCCATGGGTACAAATACTGTCTTTATTTTTACTCAACAGTCTCTATGTTTTGCTCTCCGACACTCACCTGGAAAGAATAACAATTGGTTACCCCTAAGTTTGTGGTTGGGATCAGTTTATGAAATAATAGGTATCAAAGTAATCTCGAAAATATAAAATAATTTGAGGGGCTGGCCCTGTGGCTGAGTGATTAAGTTCGTGCACTCTGCTTCGGCGGCCCAGGGTTTCGCCAGTTCAAATCCTAAGTGCGGACATGGCACCACTCATCAAGCCATGCTGAGGCGGCATCCTACCTGCCACAACTAGAAGGACCCACAACAAAAATACACAACTATGTACCAGGGGGCTCTGGGGAGAAGAAGGAAAAAAAAATAAAATCTTTTTAAAAAAATAAAAAGAAAATATAAAATAATTTGAACTTATTGAATTATTACCAAGGAACATTGTGGGAGCTAAATTTAAATTTTTGTAAAGACTTCCTGACTTCTTAAAATGGAAAAAGCATTGTCTCAGGAGTAAATTGGTGGCCTAATTAAAGTGTTTTAACTTGTTAAATGAGTGGTTTGAGAGCTCACTAAACACTTATCATCTTTACTAGAAAATCAATCAATATTTGTTAAACTGAAAATAGAATAAAAGAACATATAGAGCTATAAGATATCTATGCTATGAATCCTCGAGTTCAGTATCTGTTTTATAAGGATGTTAGTATAATGTAAACTCTGTGTTTGCCTAAGAAACTGATTCCTAGTTATCTAAATGTAATCACAGAAGGCTTGCCTTCAGGTTTTTAGTTAGATATAGGATGCTCTAAATTAACCCTGAAACAGTTCTTCCCAAGTTTTAGGCTTAATTGTGAATGTCTTATTTCCATAGGTATTTGTAATAATGATGAAGATAATCCTACTGAAAAATAACTTTTGCCCTTCAAAGTTTCAAGAAAAGGAAAGCTTAATGATGCTATTTTGATTATTCATTCACTCAGTGAATATTTATTGAACACCTTCTATGTTCCAAGTCCTGTTTATAGACACCGTGGATACAGCAGTGAGTAAAGTAGATAAAATCCAACCCTCATGAAGCTTGCATTCTGGTGGGCAAGACAGAGTATAAACAGATACTTGAGTACATCAGAATGTGTACTGTGTAATTCTGTGGAAGTATAGTTCAGTAACAGGCAAGATACTAGCCTATACCGACAGAACTCAAAAGAGCAGTCACCTCTGGAGCAGTGTTATTAGCTAGGAACCTCAGGAAAGAGCCTTCTGGGATTTTGAAAATGCATTATTGGTTTGTGGTGGTTACACAGAAGTGTATATACATATGTATATGCATGTATGTAAATTTTTGATTTGTCCATTTTATTATATCTACGTTATACTCAGTTTTTAATGGTTAATTAAATAGGTAATATATCAGATAGTGATATATGTTATGGAGAAAAATTAGGCTGAGAAGGGGGATTGAGACAACCAAAACTGAGGTATCAGAGAAGGCCTCATGGAGAAGATAGACAGACCTGAAGGCATCATGCAGAGGAACCAGCAATGGAAGGCCATGAAATAGCATGCTTAGCAGTTCAAGGAACAGCAGAGAGACCAGTGTGGCTGGTGCAGTGAGAGCCAGGAGAGGAGACTATCCAGGTTAAGGAGGACCAGGCCTTAGAAGACATTTTAAAGACTTTGGCTTTTAATTATAAACAAGGCCATTAAGGGGCTTGAGATAAAAGACATGGTGTGATTTACATTTTTAAGAGATAGCAATCGCTGCTGTTTTGAGAGTATTCTTTAAGGCACTAAGGGAAGAGACCAGCTAAGAGACTGGTACAGTGATCTAGGTGAGGGATGATGGTGGTTGTAGTAGTTGGGTGGTGAAAAGTAATCAGATTCTGTATATATTTTGAATGTGGAAGTGACAGCATTTACTGGTGCATTGGCTATAGGATGTGAGAGAAAAATGGTTCAGGAATGATTCCAAAGTTTTTGGCCTGAACAACTAGAAAGATGGAGTAACTATTCACTAAGTTGGGGAAGACGAGAGGGAAACAGATTTGGGAGGAGGTGGGTCAGGAATTAGTCTTCAGACACATTAAATTTTATAAGACTTCTACAAATCCAAATGAAGAAGGGTAGGCAGTTCAGTACAGTCACGGTCCACATAATGATGTTTCAGTCAACGATGGACCATATATACGATGCTGGTCCCATAAGATTAGTAACATGTAGCCTAGGTGTGCAGTAGGCTATACCATCTAGGTTTAAGTACAGTCCGATGGTCACACAATGACAAAATCGCCTAAAGACACATTTCTCTGAACGTATCCTTGTCATTAGGTGACAATGATTATATGTGGAACTGGAGTTCAGAGGAGAGATCTGGACTATAGGTATACGTTTGGGAATTGTCACGTTGTAGATAACGTTTAAAGCTATGAGATGAGCCAACAAGAGCACTGAGGGAACTATCTAGTAGATATTGAAGAGAAGAGGTCCTCAGAGCTGTAATACTTGAAAGTTTAGAGGTGAGAGAGATGAGGAAGAACCTAGAAAGGAGACCACGAAGATGCAGCCATCTAGATGGAAAGAAAGCCTTTCAAAAACTTGTTTTTGAAGCCAAGTGAATCAGTTATGATCAACTATGTCAAATGGGAACTGAGTTACAAGTTTGGAAGTCATTGCTGACTTTGTAAGAGCAGTTTTGCAGTTTTGGAGGTAAGGGCAGAGGCTATTTAGAAAGTATTTAAGAAGGACTGTGAGGACAGTAATTTTGAGAGATTTAGCTGTACAGGACACGGATAATAATAACAGGAAATACCTATATAACATTTACTAAGTTCTTGACACCTTTCTTAAGGCTTTATGTATATTAATCTCATTTAATCCTTACAACAGCCCTGTGAGGAAAAAGTGTTATCATCTCCACTTTACACATGAGGAAAATGAAACACAGAGAAGTTAAGTAATTTGATCATATGTCTGTTTCTTTATTTAAGAATGAATTTATAGCTTCTTCCAAAACCTTGTTTTTAACCTGCATGTGTTTGAAGATTTTTAGCCAGATTGGTTAGAATAATCAAATAATTAAAAAATATAGTCCCTTGAAACAGAGGAAAGGATCTTTTCTCTCAGAATGGAGCTATATATATGACTTTACCTCTGTTACCCTCGAGTATTCAGATTACACAGTGATTTCCCATAATTTTGCTGTGTACTTTCACTCATCATGACCTGTCTAAACATAGCTTTTTTTGGTTTTTCTTTTTGGATTTTTTTTGTATCAGGCATCTTTATGAAAGTGTCAGTAGATCATTACTTGTATTCATTTTCACTGAATAATTTGAGTTTACATAATCTGTTACGCCTATGTAAAGCACACAAACATTTCTTTTTAATCATTACTGAATGTATATTATGCCTAACTTTATGCCTGGCTACATTGGAAGTTTACAAACATAAAAATTTTATGGGCCAGCCTGGTGGCGCAGCGGTTAAATTCACATGTTCCGCTTCTCGGCAGCCCGGGGTTCGCAGGTTCAAATCCCAGGTGCGGATATGGCACCACTTGGCACGCCATGCTGTGTGTGGTAGGCATCACCACATATAAAGTAGAGGAAGATGGGCACGGATGTTAGCTCAGGGCCAGGCTTCCTCAGCAAAAAAGAGGAGAACTGGCAGTAGTTAGCAAAGGTCTAATCTTCCACACACACACACAAAAAATTAAACTAATGATATATGGGGAAAAAATCTAAAGCTAAAAGGTAAAAGAGAAAATAATTTCAACATATAGTACAGAAAATATTTTTAATATTCATATCTTTTAAAGAGTTACCACAAAGGAATAATTTTTTAAAACGTATAATTAAAAATATAGGAAAAACAGAGATGAGCATTTAACAGGAGAAATACAAATGACCAATATTGTGAAAAATTGTTGATTTTCCCTAATACCCTAGAACATAACGATGAAAACAACAAGAAGATACAATTTTATCAGATTAGCAAAAATTCAAAGGATTAAAAATATCCATTTTTGGTCAGAGTGTAGAAAATGGACATTCTGACACATTGTTGAAATATAACTTGGTATTATCCTTTCGGAGTACAAATACTAATATGAATATAATCTTTGGTCACTTCCATTACTCAGACTCCATCCTTTAAAATATTCATTGGCGGCGGCCAGGTTGCCAAGTGGTTAAGTACGCAAGCTCTGCTTCGGCAGCCCAGGGTTTCACCAGTTCAGATCCTGGGCACGGACATGGCATGGCTCATCAAGCCATGCTGAGGTGGCGTCCCATATGCCACAACTAGAAGGAACCACAACTAAAAGTACACAGCTGTGTACTGCAGCGCTTTGGGGAGAAAAAGGAAAAATAAAATCTTTAAAAATATATTTATGTATTTATAGAGATGCTTTAAATAATGTGTTCAAGGATTTTATTACAGCATTATTTCTAATACTAAAAAATTGGAAATACTCTAAATGAATCAACAGAGAAATGGTTAAGAAATTGTGATAAATCCATATTTTTGAATAATATGCAACAGTTAAAATTGATGAATTAGAAGTATATGTATTGATACGAAAAGGTGTCTACAAAATGCTAAGTGTAAAAGAAAAATTGCAGAATAATATATCCCAGTTTTTGTTGATTAAGGAAATTGTATCGTTTTATATAATATGTATTTATATTTTATATAACTGTAAAGATCTAGAAGAATATACACCAAAGTGTTAATAGTATCTGTCTCTGGGGAGTGAGCCAGAGAAGGTGAGGAGTGCTCTTTTACTTCTTACTTAATAGTTCTATATTGTTTTGGCATTTTTTTATAATTACAGATGATTAAGAAAATTATTTTAATAGCTGCCCCATAGCACTTAAAATTAATGTTGCTCCTATCCACAGCACCATAAAATTTTAGTGGATTTGTGTTAGTGTCCTGTTATCAAGTGACAGTAGAGAGGCTAGAATATTTAAGTAGTCTTGGCTAATTAGTTTGTGTATACAGTAGTGGTCTCCAAAGGAACCAGAGGTTAGGGGCCTACAGAGGATCGTGAAATGAACAATTGAGGTACGGGTGGGAAATATTAGAATGTCTATTCATATTCATCCTAGATCTCATCATCTTACAGTGCTGTTTTTAACCTATTGTAAAACAAAACACAGATCAAGGATGTATATCTTAGTGAACATGTGCAGCTACCACCCAGGTCAAGCAGTAGAATTTAGCCCGCCATTCCAGAAACCTCTTTGTACCTTGTCTCACTAACAACCCCTTCCTGCATTGTATCTTTTTTTGGTTTTATCATCCAAGTGTGCCTTCCTAGATGCTATAGCTTGGTCTTGCTTTTTGTGTTTGTTTTAGATAATTTTAAATCTCTTTTAATCCCTCCTTTCCTTACTCTTCCTTAGAATTTTCTTGTTAAGGAACTGGACTGTGGCAGCTGTGGTTTCTCACAGTCTGAATCTGCTGATCACATATTCATGGTGCACGTCAACATGTTCTGCTGTCCTGTGTATTTCTTGTAGATCGGCAACTTCGTCTAGAAGCATGATCAGTTTGGGGATTGTGCTCTTTGTTGTGTTCTTTTATCAGGAGGCACATAATGTCCAGTTTTCACTTTTTTTTTTATGTTAGCAGTCGTTGATGCTCAGTGCCTGGATCCTTATTCATTGGAGGCTGCAAAATAGAAATATCCAAATTTTATCTTTTTGTTTTTATGTATTCACTGGAATAATTTTATAGGAGTCACTCCCCTTTTATTATCTGTTTACCCAGTGATACAGTTCACATAGGGGAGGCAGGGAAAGCGTTTGATTCTTTGTTTTTATTTGCCCTGTTTCCAAGGTAATGAATTGGTTCCCTGCCGTCCTAAGAAGTTATACAAATATATTTTTTAAATAATATCATGAATTCATGGATTAAACATTTCTGATAGGTTTCAATATATTATATTTCTTTTTCTTATTGAAGCTCAACTTGTAGCATCTCTGGCCACTTGGAATCTTCTTTAAGACTCCTAGCCCTTGAGTCCTTTTGACATGACATTTGTAGTCTTTAATATGCTGTCGAGTATTTTAAGATGTTTTATTTGTTTCTTTCTTTCTTCAAGAAGCCCTGGTTTCTTTTTTAATTTTTATTTATTTTTTGCTGAGGGAAATTTGCCCTGAGCTAACATCTATGCCAGTCTTCCTCTATTTTGTATGTGAGCTGCTGCCACAGCATGGCCACCGACAAGTGGTGTAGGTCCATGCCTGGGAACCAAACCTGGGCCACTGAAGCAGAACGTGCCAAACTTAACCACTAGGCCACAGGGCCGGCCCCAGCCCTGGTTTCTTTCAATGGAAAATGGTATTTCAAAATCTCAATCTGTGTTAAGAATGCTCATTCTTATTGGTTTGGTCATTGTTTCTAGGACTCTTAAGTGTATAGAGTTGGAATCTATATTTGTCTCTATATATGTGTATTGAGATAAACAGAATATTTTGATTCTAGAGGACTCAAGGGATTCTAGAATTAGAATATCCCATAATTATTTGTTTTTATCCCACACTACACTTAAAACAGTAACATCACCATATCAATTATTACAGTTAAAATTTTTTTTTGTAAATATTATCCTCTGTTCCCTTGATATTTTTTCTTTCAACGATTGCTCTAAATGTACATTGTCAAATCATATAGCCACTGCATACACTAATCTCTCCCTTTTAGTCATCATTTACTCTTAGTTCCATAGGTATAAGCTGGTCACAAATTTTTATAATCAAAGAATATGAAACATATTCTCTCTAGTATGACTGGCTAAGTGTAAGCGTATTACCCTCAAAAGTCAACTAAGAAAGGCTGCACACACTTCTGTGTCCTCCATCTCATCCCAGACGCGGCAGGGTTGTAGGATTACTGGGAGCTAATTACCTGAGCTGCTCCGTCACCCTGACAGTAGTTTGTTTCCCTTTATGTCTTTTATCCACTGTCTCTGGCCTTGTATCTCTTGGCTTTGCTTCTCTTCTACCTCCACGTGGAACTTGCTCTTTTGTGTGTAGTTTGGGCTGTAGTTTTCTGTAATTCTTTCTTTTTTTCTCTCCATACTCTGATTTTACCCTCTTTATGTCTTTTAGATTCCTCAAAATGCCTGATTACATACCTTCAAGTGTTATGGATTGCTTTCAAGTGTTATAGATTCTTTCTGTTTTCACATATCTTCTCTGATGTTTTATGAGATTAGGAGCAGAAGGAGTAAAGGGAGCGTGTATTAAATCTATCTTTTAGTCTCAATCTTCCGTCTTGGTCCAAACTTCTAATTGATGTCCTCTAAAAAATGATTTAAGACTCTGATAATAGTGTACAGTGGTGCTGGTTATTGCTAAACAAAGTGAGCAGCCAGACAAATTAGTAATACACTTGTATTTGGCCAATTATTATATATTATCCTACCTAATAGGTTAATGTAATAAGGTTTTATTTAATTATAAATTACTGAAAGTACATTTTAAAGCAGTTTTTCTAAGGAGACAATTATAAAATCTTGATTATATTTCATCACTTCTGTCTTCTGAGCAAATAAGTGCTGGGTAAAAGCATTATTGCTATATTAGTTTAACTGTAGAATATTTCAAGTCAAGAAGCAAAACTGTTTCAAGGTTGATGAGCATCTGAGAAAAGTATTTTAATTCTATACATTTTCTCATTAATGCAGGTTAGCTATTCAAGTTGGATCAGTTAGTATGAAAACTCATTTGTCAAAGCACAATTTGAATTTTCTTCTCTGGAGTCTTCCAGCTCTCCAGCAATTGTTCCCCACCCTATACTCCCATCATATTTTTATTGTATTATATTAGTTATAGGACTTCTCATTATATTGGAAATATTGTTTTATTACAGGTTGCCCTTCACCAACCCCTGAACTCCGTGTTTTATTGACTTTTACAATTCTAGCGCCATATTTACACAGTGATTGGATCCTAATAGTTTTAGAATTGGATGAATACTAACTCATCGTTCTACAAGATGAGAAGACCTTTGATTTTTTTATCTCAAAGTCAGTCCCAGTTATAAACTGTGGGAAATCCTTGATCATTTTTGCTTTAGATTAATGGATTTTACTAATGCAAAGTTTTAGTTTGATTTGAAGTAGGTCATTTATTTTTGTGAGGTAAAAATTACCATATGGGTTTGTAAATGTTATGCAATTATGTGTTGCCTTTAAAAAAGTCACATTGTGTAAAATAAAAAACCTAATTCTATTTTTTAAATATATCTTTAACAACCAAACCCAAGTAATGTAGATCTTGTCATTTTCTTTTTTTGAAGGATCAAAGTAACAATGAAATTATGATTGGAGTGATGTCAGGAGGAATTCTGATTTATAAGAACAGGGTACGAATGAACACCTTTCCATGGTAAGAACTTATATCAGTATTTTTGCTTTTACCATTATATTAGAAAATATAATAATTCATATTAAAGAAATTGGCTGTTGAACTGTATTGATGTTGTCATGCAACTTTATCCCACTTACTTGGAATCTACCAAAAGATACCCAAAAAGTTGAATTATTTATTTCAAAAATTGTTTAGCTTAGGGGCCAGCCCAGTGGCGTACCAGTTAAGTTTGCGTGCTCCACTTCAGCAGCCCAGGGTTTGCTGGTTTGGATCTCAGGCACAGACCTATGTACCACTTATCAAGCCATGCTGTGGCAGGCATCCCACATATAAAGTAGAGGAATATGGGCACAGATGTTAGCTCAGGGCCA
Organism: Equus quagga; assembly: GCF_021613505.1. Lineage (NCBI taxonomy): Eukaryota > Metazoa > Chordata > Mammalia > Perissodactyla > Equidae > Equus > Equus quagga. Next base: position 70,920,490 of record NC_060270.1, read on the forward strand.
ATCTTCCTCAGCAAAAAGAGGAAGATGGACAGTGGATGCTAATTCCGGGCTAGTCTTCCTCAAAAAAAAAATTGTTTAACTTATAGAAAATACTACTTCACAAATTTTTTTATCTTAGAGAATCTCTAAATTTGTACTATAGGATAATAGCTAATATTATCATGTTTATTCTGTGTCTTGCCCCATGCTAATTGCTTTAAATACAGTATTTCATTAAAGGCATTCACTGGGGTGCTCATTTATTATTTGGAACGTGGGCATGGTTGCTTCAACAAAGACCCACTATTACCGTAGTTTAAATTGGTACTAGGAAAGTATAGTGGCTCCATGGGGTTTAAAACTCATGTTTCTTTTGTCTTATTACTCTGCTGTCCTTAGCATGTTCTCTTTGTCCTCATCGTCCAGAGTAACTCACCACCATCACTTCTGCATCCCAGAATGAGGAAAAAGGAAAAGTAGCATTTGCTACTTCCCTTTAAGGGGATAACTTGAAAATTGTAAAAATCACATTGATCCTATATCTTGGCTATATATAATATAACTAACTCAGTTCTTTTACAATAAATGCAATGATTTTCTTCAGGGGAAGAAAGAGATAAAAAAGAAATATATTGTATTAATTTGTTTCTCTTTTATCTCCTAAAAGATTTGGTCCTGATTTTTGTTTAATGAGCTTTTGTAATTAGTCACTTGAACAACACTTTAATAGAAATATAAATGACAGAAGCAGTTATTTTAGAAAATTTGCACAACTTTGTTAAAAAAATAAAGATAAATTTCCTAGATAGGCTCACAAAAACATGAACCATAAAATAAAAAATTGGTGAAATGAACTACATCAAAATTACAGTCTTTTGTAAAATATATATATATTTTTTTACTGAGTTCATAATAGTTTACATCATTGTGAGATTTAAGTTGTATGTTATTTCTTCACTATCACCACATAAGTGCTCCCCTTCCCCCGCTGTGACCACCCCTCACCCCCAGTAACCACTAAACTGTTTTCTTTGTCTATATGTTTGTTCATATTCTACATATGAGTGAAATCATCTGGTGTTTGTCAGTCTGGCTTATTTCACTTAGCATAATTCCCTACAGGTCCTTCCATGTTGTTGTAAATGGGATGATTTTGTCTTTTTTGTGGCTGAGTAGTATGCCATTGTATATATATACACCACATCTTCTTTATCCAATCATCAGTTGATGGGCATTTGGATTGTTTCAGTGTCTTAGCTAATTGTCAGTATTGTGCTGCGGTGAACATAGGGGTGCATATGTTACTTTGGATTGTTGATTTCAAGTTGTTTGGATAGATACCCAGTAGTGGGATAGCTGGGTCGTATGGTAGTTCTATTTTTAGTTTTTTGAGGAATCTCCATACTGTTTTCTATGGTGGCTGCACTAGTTTGCATTCCCACCATCAATGGATGAGGGTTCCCTTTTCTCCACACCCTCTCCAACGTTTGTTATTTTTAGTCTTAGTGATTATAGCCAATTTTATAGGTGTAAGGTGGTATCTTGTGTAGTTTTGATTTGCATTTCCCTGATGATTAGTGATGTTGAACTCTTTTCATGTGTTTATTGGCCATCTGTATATCTTCTTTGGAAAAAATGTCTGTTCATATCCTCTGCCCGTTTTTTGATCAGGCTGTTTTTTTTTTAATTGTTCATTTGTGTGAGTTCCTTATATATTCTTTATATATTATGGAGATTAACCCCTTGTCAGATTTGCAAATATTTTCTCCCAATTGGTGGGTTGTCTATTTTGATCCTAGTTTCTTTCACCTTGCAGAAGCTCTTTAGTCTGATGAACTCCCACTTGTTTATTTTTTCTTTTGTTTCCCTTGTCTGAGAAGACATGGTATTCGAAAAGGTCCTATTAAGTTGGATGTCAAAGAGTGTATTACCTATATTATCTTCCAGGAGTTTTATGGTTTCAGGATTTATCTTCAAGTCTTTGATCCATTTTTAGTTTATTTTTGTGTATGGTGTGAGATAATGGTCTACGTTGTTCCTTTTTTTGCATGTGGCTGTCCAGTTTTCCCAACACCATTTATTGAAGAGACTGTCTTTTCTCCATTGGGTGTTCTTCGCACTTTTGCCAAAGATTAGCTATCCATAGATGTGTGGTTTTATTTCTGGGCTTTCAGTTCTGTTCCATTGATCTCTGTGCCTGTTTTTGTACCAGTACTGTGCTATTTTGATCACTAGGGCTTTATAATACATTTTGAAGTCAGGGATTGTGATGCCTCCAGCTTTGTTCTTTTTTCTCGGCATTGCTTTGGCTATTCGGGGTCTTTGGTTGCCCCATATGAATTTTAGAATTCTTCGTTCTGTTTCCATGAAGAATGTCATTGGGATTTCTATTGGGATTGTATTGAATCTGTAGATTGCTTTGGGTAGTATGGACATTATAACTATGTTTATTCTTCCAATCCATGTGCATGGGAATCTCTTTCCATCTCTTTATGTCATTATCAATTTCCCTCAGTAATGTCTTATAGTTTTCATTGTATAAATCCTTCACCTCCTTGGTTAAATTTATTCCTAGGTACTTTATTCTTTTAGTTGCAATTGTACATGGAATTGTATTCTTGAGTTCTCTTTCTGTAAGTTCATTATTAGAGTATAGAAAAGCAACTGATTTTTATAAGTTGATTTTGTACCTTGCAACTTTACTGTAGTCGTTAATTATTCTATTAGTTTTCTGATGGATTCTTTAGGGTTTTCTATATATAAGATCATGTCGTCTGCAAACAGCGAGTTTCATTCCTTCACTCCCTGTTTGCATTCCTTTCATGCCTTTCTCTTGCCTAATTGCTCTGGCCAAAACCTCCAGTACTATGCTGTGTAAGAGTGGTGATAGTGGGCATCCTTGTCTTGTTCCTGTTCTCAGAGGGATGGCATTCAGTTTTTGCCCATTGTGTATGATGTCGGCTGTGGGTTTGTCATATATGGCCTTTATTATGTTGAGATAATTTCCTTCTATCCCCATTTTGTTCAGAGTTTTAATTATAAATGGCTGTTGGATCTTGTCAAATGCATTGTCTGCATCTACTGAGATGATCGTGTGGTTTTTATTCCTCCGTTTGTTGATATGGTGTATCACGTTGATTGATTTGCAGTTGTTGAACCATCCCTTGTGTCCCTGGTATGAATACCACTTGATCATGATGTATGATCCTTTTGATGTATTGCTGAATTCGGGTAGCCAAAATTTTATTGAGGATTTTTGCATCTATGTTCAACAGCAATATTGGCCTGTAGTTTTCCTTTTTCGTGTTGTCCTTGTCAGGCTTTGATATCAGCGTGATGTTGGCCTTGTAGAATGTGTTACGAAGTGTTCCATCTTCCCTAATGTTTTGGAGTAGCTTGAAAAGTATAGGTATCAAATCCTCTCTGAAAGTTTGGTAGAATTCCCCAGGAAAGCTGTCTGGTCCAGGGGTTTTATTCTTTGGGATGCTTTTGCTTACTGTTTTAATCTCTTTCCTTGTGATTAGTCTATTCAGATTGTCTGTTTCTTCTTGATTCAGCTTTGGAAGGTTGTAAGAGTCTAAAAGTTTATGCATTTCCTCTAGGTTGTCCATTTTGTTGGCATATAGTTTTTTGTAGTATTCTCTTATAATCCGTTGTATTTCTGTGGTGTCCGTTGTTATTTCTCATCTTTCATTTCTAACTTTTTTATCTGAGGTTTCTCTCTTTTCTTCCTTTGTAAGTCTGGCTGGGGGTTTGTCAGTTTTATTTATCTTCTCAAAGAACCAGCTCTTTGTTTCATTGCTCCTTGCTACTGCTTTTTTTGTTTCAATAGCATTTATTTCTGCTCTGATTTTTATTATTTCTCTCCTTCTGCTGACTTTGGGCTTTGTATGTTCTTTTTCTAATTCAGTTAGGTGTAATTTGAGATTGCTTATTTGGGATTTTTCTTGTTTGTTAAGGTGAGCCTCTATTGCAATAAATTTCCCTCTTAATATGGCTTTTGCTGCATCCCATGTGTGTTGGTATGGTATGTTATCATTTTCATTTGTCTCCAGATATTTTTTTATTTCTCCTTTAATTTCTTCAATGATCATTGCTTGTTCAATAGTATGTTGTTTAGTCTCCGCATCATTGTCCCTTTCTCAGCTTTTTCCTTGTAATTAATTTCTAGCTTTATAGCATTGTAATCGGAAAAGATGCTTGTTGTTGTTTCAATTTTCTTAAATTTATTGAGGCTTGCTTTGTTGTCCTATCTTTGAGACTGTTCCATGTGCACTTGAGAAGAATGTATTCTGCTGTTTTGTGATGGATTTTGTATGTATATCTATTATGTCCATCTTTTCTAATTTTTTGTTTAAATCCACTATTTCCTTGTTGACTTTCTGACTGGGTGATCTATCCATTGATGTAAGTGGTGTGTTAATGTCCCCTCCTATTATTGTGTTGTTAATATCTCCTTTTAGGTTTGTTCATAGTTGCTTTATGTACTTTGGTGCTCCTGTGTTAGGTGCATGAATATCTATAAGTGTTATGTCTTCTTAGTAGAGTGTCTCATTTATCATTATATCCTTCCCCTCTTTGTCTCTCATTGTCTTTTTTGTCTTGAAATCTACTTTGTCTGATATATGTATGGCAAGCCCTGCTTTCTTTTGTTTGCCATTAGCTTGGAGTATTGCCTTCCATCCCTTCACTGTCAACCTCTGTTTATCTTTACAGCTGAGATGTGTTTCCTGGAGGCAGCATATTGCTGGGTCTTGGGTTTTTATTTGTTTTTGGTTTTAGGAGGTTCTTTTGGTGAGGAAGATTGACCCTGTGCCAACATCTGATGCCAGTCTTCCTCTTTTTGCTTGAGGAAGATTGTTGCTGAGCTAGCATCTGTACCAATCTTCTTCATTTTGTATGTGGGATGCCTCCACATCATGGCTTGATAAGTGGTGTGTATGTCCTTACCAAGGATCTGACCCAGTGAACCTTGGGTCACCAAAGTGGAACATGCAAACCTAACCACTGTGCCACCAGACTGGCCCCAGGTCTTGTGTTAAATCCATCCTGCCACTCTGTGTCTTTTGATTGGAGAGTTCAAGCCGTTTACATTTATAGTGATTATTGATATATGAGGGCTTAATGCTGCCATTTTATCACTCGTTTTCCAGTTGTTCTGTATTTCCTTTGTTTCTTCTCCCATGTGTTTTGGAATACCAATTCAGTTTGGTAATTCTTTGATGATTTTCTCAGTTTTCTTTTTATCTGTCATTTGTATTTCTGTTCTGCTTGTTTAGTGGTTACCATGAGTTTTTACAAAAGGTCTCATAGAGGAGATAATCCGTTTTCTGATAGCCTCTTATTTCCTTATTCTAAGCTGATTCCATCCCTTTTCTCTTCCCCTTATAAGTTAGGTTTGTCACAACTTATTATATCTTGTGTTGTGAGTTTGTGGTTAAAATGACAAGATTATATTTATTTTTGATGTTTTCCTTCCCTTTATCTTTAATGTTATAATCAAGTGTTTGCTAACCTGTTATGATAGAGAGCTGTAATTTTCGGATTTTGTCTGCCAATTTATCTCCCTGCTCAAGGCTTTGTAAACCCTTTCTCTTTTTTTTTCCTGGTATGAGGGCTTTCTTGATCATTTCTTGTAGGGGCGTCTCTTGTGGAACTGAATTCCCTCAGCTTTCGTTTATCTGGGAAAGTTTTTTTCTCCATCATATCTGAAGGATATTTTCCCTGGATATAGTATTCTTGGCTGAAAGTTTTTCTATTTTAGAATTTTGAATATATCATTCCTCTCTCTCCTACCTGGTAAGGTTTCTCCTCAGAAAACTGCTGAAAGCCTGATAGAGGTTCCATTGTAAGTTTTCTTCTTCTGTCTTGCTGCCCTTAATATTTTTTCTTTGAGGTGGACTTTTCCCAGTTTTACTACTCTGTGCTTTGGAGGTCTTTTTACATTTATGTAATTAGGAGTTCTGTTGGCTTAATTTACTTGTAATTCCAGCTTTTCCACAGGTTTGGGAAGTTCTCAGCTAATATTTGTTTGAACAGACTTTCTGCCCCTTGCTCCCTCTCCTCTCCCTCTGGAATACCTATAATCCTTATGCTACATTTCCTAATTGAGTTGGATATTTTTCCGAGAATGTCTTCATTTCTTTTTAGTCTTAGTTCTCTCTCCTCTTCCATCTGAAGCTTTTCTATATTTCTGTCCTCTAAATTTCTAATTCTATTCTCCATAAATCAGCTGTGTTATTGACAAACCCTAGATGTTTCTTTATCTCATTTATGGTGTTTTTCATCTCCAACATTTCTGATTGGCTTTTTATTAGAGTTTCAATCTTTTTATGAAGAATTCCATTTGTTCATTGATTTTGTTCCTGATTTCATTGAACTGTCTTTCTGAGTTTTCTTTTCATTGAATTGTTTTATGTTAGCTATTTTGAATACTCTGTCATTTAGATTGTAAATTTCTATGCCTGCAGGATTGATTTTTGCGTGCTTGTCATTTTCCTTCTGGTCTGTAGTCTTGATATATCTCTTCATACTGTTTGATGAAGTGGATTTGTGCCATCATTTGGTGGTGGTATCTGATCACAGATTCCACCTGCTGCCACTGACTTGGGGGTGTATGGCAGGAGCTGTGTATTCTGAGCCTGTTGTGATCCCTGGAAGCTGTTCCTGTCCTTTGGAATCTATGCTGGCAGGGCCTGTCTGTCTTTGTCCACTGGCCACTGCTGCTTTTCACATGTACCTGGCCAACAGGTCTGCCAGGCAGTGGAATGGGCGCCTTCTTTCACATGTATGATCCTGGGGGTGCTCCCCCTCTGTGCTCGCTGTCTGCCCTTCTTGGCTGCTTGGCTTGGTGAAGATGCCCCCTCATGCTCTGATTGCTTAGCCTCCTTATTGTGGAGCTTTCCCATGGGCTGGGAGGCAACTCCAAGAGTGAGGGTGTTCCTGCGTACCACTGCCCTTTCCCCCCGTCCTCTCAGATCTGCACATGGTCCTGCTCCCTGGATTGCTGCCATTCAGGAAGGGAGAGGAGATCCCTTTACCTCTTTCCACTGCCTGCTGAGGGGTCTAGCACTTCCACCTTCAGACATATGGCTGCGTAGATCTCTCAGATGTCTGTTGTGTTGTGTGAATGTCCTTTATTCATTTATGAGTGTCCTTTTCGTTCTATCTTGGGGGGAGGGTCTAAAGGAAGAGCGTGCTCCCATCATGATGCTCATGTCACTCCAAGATTCAAGATAGAATCTCTTGGCTTCAAGGTTAAAAAAGGTCTGAAGGTTAAAAAAAAAAAACCCTGAGTATTACTTACTATAAGGTTAATCAAAGGAGGCAAATCTATTTTGCTGATATTGATTACACTAATGAAGCTTTGAGAATTCCCCTCTTATAGCAGTATATGAGTTGTATATAAGAAGAAAGGGGCCCAGCCGTGTGGCCAAGTGGTTAAGTTCATGTGCTCCACTTCAGCTGCCCAGGGTTTCACTGGTTCGAATCCTGGACACAGACATAGCACCGTTCATCAAGCCATGCTTAGGCGGTGTCCCACATGGCACAGCCAATGGCACTCACAATTAGAATATACAACTATGTACTGGGGGGGTGCGCTTTGGGGAAAAGAAGAAGAAAAAGAAAAAAAGATTGCCAACAGTTGTTTGCTCAGGTGCCAATCTTTAAAAATAAAAGAAGAAGAAGAAAGGTAAATTTAAAAAATCATTATGCTTTTCTAACTTACTGCAAAATATTTTTAGGGTCATTGCATGAAACCTTGAAATCTTATTTTTTTCTTCAAATATTGCCTATAGTTTTTGTTTGATTATTTAAGACTTTGTTTTTTTATGGCAGTTTTAGATTCACAGCCAAATTTGGAGAAAGGTATGGATATTTCCATATATCCCCTGCCCCCACACATGAACAGCCTGCCTCATTAACAGCATTACTCATTGTAATTGTGCATTTTTTACCAAGGGTGAACCTACATTGACTCTTCATAATCACTCAGAGTCTGTAGTTTATGTTGGGGTTCACCCTTGGTATTATGTACTCTATGGGTTTGGACAAATATCTAATAAAATCTATCCAGCATTATAATACCGTACAGAGTAGTTCCAGTGCCTTAAGAATCCTCTGTGCTCTGCCTAATCATCTCCCTGCTTACCCCTGTTACCACTTATCTCTATTTTCTCCATAGTTTTGCCTTTTCCAGAATGTCATATAGTTGGAATCCTACAGTTTTAGCCTTTTCTGATTGACTTCTTTCACTTGGTAATACTCATTTAAGTTTCCTCTAAGACTTTTCATGCCTTGATACATCATTTCCTTCTGAGCTGAATAATATTCTGTTGTCTGCATGTACCACAGTTTATTCATCCATTCACCTATGGAAGGACATCTTGGTTGCTTGTAAGTTTTGGCAGTTATTAATAAAACTGTTGTTAATACCCACGTTGCAGGTTTTTGTGTGGACATAGCTTCCCACTTCTTTTGGGTAAATAGCAAGGAGTGCAATTCCTGAATCATATGGTACCAAGTGAGTTTAGTTTTGTAAGAAATTGCCAAACTGCCTTCCAAAGTGGATATGCCATTTTGTATTCCCACCACAATGAATGAGCATTCCTTTTGCTCCCCATTGCCACTAGCATTTGATTGTACCACTGTTCTAGATTTGGGCCATTCCATAGGTATGTAGTGGTATCTCATTGTTTTAATTTGTATTTCCCTGATGACATATGATGTGGAGTATCTTTCCCTGTGCTTATTTGCCTTTTGCATATCTTCTTTGGTGAAGTGTCTGTTAAGGTCTTTAGTCCATTTTTTATCAAGTTGTTTTGTTTTATTGTCAAGTTTTGATAGTTCTTTGTATATTTTGGATAAGAGTTTTTTGTCATATTTCTCTTTTATAAATGTTTTCTCCTAGTGTGTGGCTTTTCTTCTAATTTGCTTGATACTGTTTTTTACAGAGCAGAAGTTTTTAATTTCAGTGAAATCCAGCTTATCAATTTCTTTTATGGATCATGTTTTTGATGTTATATCTAAAAAGGCATCACCATACCCAAAGTCATCTAGATTTTCTCATATGTTGTCTTCTGGGTGTTCTGTAGTTTTGCATTTTACGATTAGGTCTCTGATTCATTTTCAGTTAATTTTTTTGAAGGGTGCAAAGTCTTTGTCTAATTTCATTGTTTTGCATGCAGGTGTCCAGTTGTTCTAGCACCATTTGTTGGAGAGACTGTCTTTGCTCCATTGTATTGCCTTTGCTCCTCTCAAAGATCATTTGGCTGTATTTATGGGGGTCTGTTTCTAGGTTTTCATTTTTGTTTCATTGATCTGTTTTGTCAGTTGTGTCACCAATACCACTGTCTTTTTCATTTTTTTTAATTTTTATTTTTTTCGAATGTACATCATATTTCAAATTCTGGATACATTACATCATGTTCACCACCCGAACACTAATTATAGTGCATCCCCTCACATGTGACCCTAATGACCCCTTTTGCCCTCCCCCCTTCCCCAATGGTAACCACCAGTCCAATCTTCAACGCTGTGTGTTTGTTGTTTTTTTTTTTTGTCGTTTTTATCTTTTACTTATGAGTGAGATCATATGGTCTTTGACTTTCTCCCTTTGACTTATTTCACTCAGCATAATACCCTCAAGGTCCATCCATGTTGTCACAAATGGCTGGATTTCATCATTTCTCATGGCTGAGTAGTAGTCCATCGTGTATAAATACCACATCTTCTTTATCCATTCGTCCCTTGATGGGCACCTAGGTTGCTTCCAAGTCTTGGCTATTGTGTATAATGCTGCAATGAACATAGGGGTGCAAGCATCTTTATGCCTTTGTGTTTTCAAGTTCTTTGGACAAATACCCAGCAGTGGAATAGCGGGATCATATGGTAGATCTATCCTTAATTTTCTGAGGATACTCCAAACTGCTTTCCATAGTGGCTGCACCAGTTTGTACTGCCACCAGCAGTGAACAAGGGTTCCCTTCTCTCCACACCCTCTCCAACACTTGTTTCCTGTCTTGTTAATTATAGCCATTCTGACTGGAGTGAGGTGATACCTCATTGTAGTTTTGATTTGCATTTCCCTGATAGCTAATGATGTTGAGCATCTTTTCATATGCCTGGTGGCCATCTATATTTCTTCTTTGGAGAAATCTCTGTTCAGATCTTTTGCGCATTTTCTAATTGGATTGTTGGTTTTTTTGTTGTTGAGCTGTATGAGTTCTTTGTATATTTTAGATATTAACCCCTTATCTGATATGTGGTTTGCAAATATCTTTTCCCAATTGTTAGGTTGTCTTTTCGTTTTGTTGATGGTTTCCTTTGCTGTGCAGAAACTTTTTAGTTTGATGTAGTCCCATTTGTTCATTTTTTCTTCTGTTTCCCTTTCCCGGTCAGACATGGGACTTGAAAATATGCTGCTCAGACCAATGTCATAGAGCGTACTGCCTATGTTTTCTTCTAGAAGTCCCATGGTTTCGGGTCTTACATTCCAGTCTTTAATCCGTTTTGAGTTGATTTTTGTGCATGGTGTAAGGGAATGGTCTACTTTCATTCTTTTGCATGTGGCTGTCCAGTTTTCCCAACATGATTTATTGAAGAGTTTCTCCTTTCTCCATCCTATGCTCTTGGCTCCCTTGTCTAATATTAGCCGTCCATAAACGTGTGGGTTTACTTCTGGGCTCTCAATTTTGTTCTGTTGATCTGTGTGTCTGTTTTTGTGCCAGTACCATCCTGTTTTGATTACTGTGGCTTTGTAGTATAATTTGAAATTGGGGAGTGTGATACCTCCAGTTTTGTTCTTTTTTCTCAGGAATCCTTTGGCTATTCGGGGTCTTTTGTTGTTCCATATAAATTTTAGGATTCTTTGTTCTATTTCTGTAAAAAATGTTGTTGGAACTCTGATAGGGATTGCGTTGAATCTGTAGATTGCTTTAGGAAGTATGGACATTTTAACGATGTTAATTCTTCCAATCCAAGAGCACGGAATATCTTTCCATTTCTTTGTGTCTTCTTCAATTTCTTTCAACAATGTTTTATAGTTTTCGGTGTACAGATCTTTCACCTCTTTCGTTAAGTTTATTCCTAGGTATTTTATTCTTTTTGTTGCAATTGTAAATGGGATTAAGAATATAAT